>NW_008481848.1:96730-160393 GCF_000524495.1 Plasmodium inui San Antonio 1 | reverse complement strand
TTCTTGGTTTTTTTTTTTTTCCTGGGGTTACCGCGGGACCCGCCCACATTGTCTGGTTAAAATGGCGGTAATTTTGTGAAGGAGGCTGGGAAACCAGCTCTGTCTGGGCGGTTCTTTGGCATAACTCGTTCGTATCTCCCTTTTTTTGTGTAACTCGTTTTTGCCACCCATTTTGAGCCCCATTTTGCTACCCATTTTTCGACTTCATTTTTGGACCCCCGGCGAACGCGGCGAGCAGTTGGGCATTTTTGTCCTACGTCCATATTGCGGCCTGCCCAGTTTGTCTGCTTGCATCGATTTGTTCGGTTCACCCTCTCACAAATAAGCAAAAGGAAAAGCAACACACGCAGAAATGCTAACGCCATGTGCGTGATGAACGCGTTAAAAGATATGGGAGGGGACTTTAACTGTGCATTCAAGTGACTTCCTTCCACGTAAGGAAGAACTGCATGAGTGGCAGTGCCACGTCCAACGAGGCAAGTTTCTCCCCCAGGGCATGCACACAGGGGGGGTAGCTAATCTGTCATGGTGTCGCCTTCAATTTGGTCATTTCTCCCCCATTGTGGGTGTCGTCTAAGGACGGCGGAACAATTGCTGAGGGGTACGCCCAGGGGGGAGGGGAGGCGCCTAATGGGAAACCGCCAAATGGAGAAGAATACACGCGCAGGGGGGGGAACAAGCACGCCGCCTTGATTTGCTATTCATTTTTTGCTTCTTCCTTTTAGCAGATGCGTTTCCCACAAAAATTTACCTTCGCGAAGATGTGCACGTCGTGATGTGATCGCTCGAGGGGGGAGAATACAGAAGTGTACATGCATACATTACATATAGATAGCCATTTTTGTATGCGCCGTTGAGAAAAAGAAAAAAAAAAAACCCTTTGTGCATCCCTCATAGTGTAGCCATACGCATAGCACAAGAGAAACCCACTTGAGCTAAGCGCTCATTTCGTGTTCCCTGCAGGTGGATACAAATAAAGTACTGAAGATGGGAAAATTGCAAATAAAATTGCAGCGGCGTTCTTAAGGGGCAAATGTCATGTATACGTATAGAAAAGGGACGCCGGGACGCCGGGACGCCGGGACGCCTTTTTGTTGCTACAATTGTTACCATATCACTGCTAATGCAACGGCTACAGTTTTCTTAATTTATTTTTTTTTGTGATGAGAAAATTCGCAAGGATTAGTTCTGAGGGAAAGCAGAATTAAGGCCCTGTGTGAGGGAATCACCATCAGGTGATATATACCCAAGCGGAGTCATAAAAACGGCCAAGGAAAATTATGTAACTTTTCCCATTCGGCCAGTTCTGCCAATTCTGCCGCTTTGGACTCCTTCGCTCCATTTTCCTCGTTTGCCTCGTTTTCCGCGTTTGCCTCATTTTCCGCGCTTGCCTCATTTTCCGCGCTTGCCCCATTTTCCGCACAGCATACAACCCGTTGCAGCAAAATGAAGGCAAATAATTTGGCCCGACCTCGTCAGACCAGAGAGCAGAGGGGGTGTAGCAGTGGCTCCAGCGGACACATCGAAGGGGGTAGAAACGCCCATGGTACTGGTGACCTCACGGGGGATGAAGCAGGAAGGGGCACAGAAAAGCGAAATCAAAATGGATCCATAAAGGGGACCCATAAAGGAGAATCAAACGACGCCCTAAACGATGTCATCAGCAGATACTTAACGAATGTCGGCTGTCAGGAAGAGGTTTGCTCAATGGATAACGCCAAGGGCATTGTGGCCAACACGCTGGTGGAGGACGTATACCCGTATAGCGACCTCTACGCCATCGGTGGTGTGGAAAGCTATGCGGAACATCCGGACAACCCGGACTTTGTGGCCTTCACTGGCAGAAGGAACTTTATGGTTAGCCAAACGGATGAAGCTACTACCGCGGAAGGTAGCCAAAACAATAACACAGCCGCAGCGCAGATGAGAAAACGAAACGGTGAACACATGATACACCCAAATGGAGATTCACTCGGAAGTCAGAACAGTCACCGCAATTATATAGATACAGTGAATAGCATGAGTGGAAATTACGACCCATATGGAGCTGCCGTCCAAAATTTTCATTACCAAAGTGAGGAAGAGTTCGCTCATGACGGGAATGCAAATGATGTGGATGGCTACAATGAGACGTACAGCGAAATGAAGAACCTCCTTCCAGAACCACCGCAGAAAAGAAAAACGTATGCAGAGAATATGGACACGTATGGACCTACGAGCAAAATGAGAAAGGGAATTAACAGTAATTACCCAGTGGAAGAGACGCACAATAATAGAAGAAACAATTTGGGGGGAAAAGAAAACAACCGATATAGAAGTAACTCCCAGTGGAAAGCAAGAGGAGGTCCTCTATACCACAGAGAAACTTCTGGGCTGTATAAAGGGGCCTTCAAAAAATGGGAAGGTGACCAACTTGACAGCACAGAAAGAGAGGAAGCAGGACAGGGAGAGGATGAGAGGCACAATGTGCTCGATAAAAAACGATTCGTGAGCAAATGGGATACCGTTGATGAGGGGGCTAACAATCACAACGGTGCTCCCCGGGGGGAGACATGTTATGATGACTCCAGAGGGAATTACCTATTGAGGGGTGGATCCAGTCAGTTTGGTAGAGGCACACGAGGTCAGCCTGTAAGGGGTGTGCCCAGTCATTTCGCCAGAGGGAGGGCAACTCAGTACGGAAGAGGCAGGCCAACTCAGCATGGAAGAGGTAGGCCAACTCAGTACAGTAGAGGTAGACCACCCCGTCATGTAGAGAGCGAGAGGAGGTCCAATCATTTGGAAGTGGAGGGGAGAGTCAATCATTCGGAAGTGGATGGGAGGTCCAATCATTCCGAAGTGCGAGGGAGCTCCAATCATTATGAACATGGCCGTCCTAGCCAGCAAGACTATGACGGGTCCAATCAGCGTGACCCCGAGAGCCTGAATCCCTACCGGAAAGATCAACTCAGTCAATACCCTCCAGATAAACCCAACAAGTATGACTCCGAGAGGTTGAATCGATACGGACACAACCGATCCAACCACCATGGGCAGGACCACTCCACTCTGCACGACCAATCTAGTCTCCACGATCCACATAAACCTAATCGACATGGGTATGACCAACACAGTAAATACGACAATGGCGGGGCTGGTCAGTATAGCCACAATAAACCCGGCCACCTTAGCCATGATAAACCCGGTCACCTTAGCCATGATAAACCTAGCCATCTTAGCCATGATGAACCCAATAAATATAACCTCGATAGCTCCTCCAAATATGACGCAGATAGACCCAATGATTATGGCAGTAATAGGTCCACTGAGGATGACTATGACCGATTCAGTAAATACAACAATGATCAGCCGAATCAATACGGTTATAACGGATCCAGTCAATATAACCCTAATAAAACGAATCAGCACGATCGTGACGGGGCTATTCAGTATGAGCGTAGCCCAACGAATCAGTATAATGGGGGACACACCAATCAGTATAATCGGGGACACACCGATCTGTATAATCCGGGACAGACCGATCAGTATGAGTACGGCCAAACCAATCAGTATAACACTAATAAACCCAGTCATTACGACCGCTATCAAATGAATCAGTACCGTCATGGCCAGTCCAGCCAATACCACCACGGCCATCGAAATGAAGCCGAAGAAAATCGTGACATCTACCGAGGGAAGAAATACAAATGCAACATATTTGACGAAGAGTGCTACATCATCGAGTGCAAATGTTACGGAAGCGAAAAGATCGAGGTGCCAGGGCCGCTTAGCAGCATGGACGACCTGTGGTAAGTCTTGAGCGAGCGTGTGTATGTGGGCCTGCCCATGTTTGCACAGCTGACATGGGCACATTTTTTCATTCGATTTCTTTATTTCCAGTCTGATCTGCAGCTTGCACACTCTCTTGTTCACCCATTTATACCCGCATTTTGTGCGTGACCATATGGCGCAACTTATCCTTCCCCCCCCCTATCACCACCACCGCTCAGCACCATCTGTGGAAATAACCTCTACAGAAACATCTGCGAAAAGGGATACAGCCAAATGACGATCGTTCAGAAGTACTCCATCCCAATAATAAAGAACAAAATGAATTTGATTGCGTGTTCACAAACAGGAAGTGGGAAAACTTTTTCCTTTCTTTGTCCAGTAGTGACAAATTTGATGCGAGACAACGACACGTTGAGGCCTCATTTCCCCGGGGCCTACGCGTGCGTTTCTCCCCTGGGGTTGGTCCTCTGCCCCACGCGAGAGTTAGTCCTTCAAATTTTGGACGAGGTAACTTGTGTAAATTAGGAAGCGGCGCGGCCGCTCAAAAAGGAACACATGAGTACGTACGTTTCAGGAGGTTGCAACCAGTATGGAGATTCCCCGACATGGACACGCCAAAGCTCATTTTTTTTTCTTTTTTTTTTTTTTTTATTCCCCCTCCAGGTTAACAGTTTGACGAAAGATATGGGGCTCGTTTGTATGGCCTTCTATGGAGGAGAGACGATGAAGGACCAGGTAGGTTCACCTCTTTGCGTTTGACTGCACCGTTTGTGAGGGTCACCTCCTTTTTTGAGGATCATCAGCTTCTTTTTTTAGGATGAGATCTTTTTTCGAGGATCATCAGCCGCTTCTTTGAGGATGAATTGCTTTCCCCCCGTCACCGCTACCCTGCTCAATAACCACCCTTACACCCCAGATTGTGCAGATAAACGAACGCCAGGCAGACGTCATCGTGTCGACCCCTGGGCGACTACTCGATCTGATGAACAGTTGTAAGGTCAGTCTGTCGTTTGTAAAATATTTAATATTCGACGAGGCCGACGAAATGATTTCCCTTGGTTTGAAGGAACAGATGGACGCCATTCTATTCGAAAATGACCTTTGTGCCAGTGATGCTAGACAGACCATACTGTTCACGGCGACCTTCTCTGAGAGCCTGCGGGAGGACATCGAGAAGTTCATGGCCACTCCGTATGTGTTTTTGAATATCTCGCAGAAGAGGGAAGTGCGTAATTCTATTAAGGAGGTAGGTGGAGAGCCCCCAGTTTGTATCGGGGTGCGATTGGGGGGGGGTACGCATGTGCATGCAGTTGTGTATGTGGGGTTATGCGGGAGGCCTCATTTGGGCTGCCTCATCTGCGCGCACGCTGCTCCACCCCCTCCGAGCAGGTCGTCAAGTACGTTCCCGCGAAGTGCAAGCAGGAGCATCTGCTCAAGGATCTGAAGACCCTGCAGGGACAAGCCATCATCTTTGTGGAGCTGAGGAGCTCAATTAATTACATTTTCTCTGCTTTGAAGTCGAACGGGTATGACGTGGATTACCTGCATGGGAAAATGAATCAGGTAAGTTATGGTTCATTACGTCTGCGGATCAGTTGGGTGGTTCGCGGCGATGACAACGTGGTCGCCAATGGGTAGCGACTTAAAGCGCGAGTGCGTTAGAACGTCCGCGTGAGACACAGCTCCTGGCGAATAATTCATCGTGAACTGTGCCTACTTGACGCGGACATGCACTGGGTGAACCAATCGGATAGGAGCAATTTGTAAAATTTTTACGCCCAAACATGTGGCACATGGGTCACGATGCCCCCCACAGTGCTACATCGTACACATGCTGCCCCATCGCACACGTACGGCTCCATTACATCTCATGTAGGTTCGGAGACAAGCCGTGTTTCAACAGTTCCGCGATAAAGAATTTCAAATTTTAATAGCTACCTCCATCGCAGCAAGGGGCCTAGATTTTCCCGACCTAGAGTTAGTAATAAATTATGACCTGCCAGCCGAATTTGAGCAGTACATGCACAGGATTGGTAGGACGGGGCGGATTGGGAAAACTGGACTAGCCATTAACTACTTTAACAGCTCGAATAAAAAAATCCTTGACAAGCTCATTGACCATTTGAAGAAGCACGACCAGATCGTGCCCCAGTGGTTGCTCAATTTTACCTAGTTCGGTTGGAGAATTTTGCGCATGAAGCGAAATTTATAGGGGCTGCGACTAAGCCATGGCATGCAAACAGACATTCAGCAGGCGCGTGTGTGGGGGGGTGGATCCACAATGCGCGACGCTTATGCGTGACATGTGAGCATTCCCAAGGAGAGAAATCCCATTGTTTTTTTTCTGTGTGTGTCTGTCTGTATGAATGCGTGCGTCCTCCGCGCGTCATTTATTTTAGTGCTTTTGTGCGATCCTTTTCTTCATGAAGATGGAGTTAATTAATTACCCATGGTGGGGGCCCTCCCCCCCTATGAATTTTCCTTTTCACTCTGTGGCGCTGCCTTTCACAGCGCCGTTTTGTTTCGTTTGAATGATCCTCATTTGTTAGTGTGTTTTTCTTTTATCAGTGTTCTCCCCTCTAGGTATGCATAACATGTGTACATGTGCACATCTCATATAGGAACAGGAGAATGCCAATTTTGTCAACACCTGTTCTGTTGACAGGGCGATTTATATGTTCCTTTGTTTTTTTTCTTTTTTTTTTCCTTTTTTCTTTTTTCTTTTTTCTTTTTTTTGCATTAATTTGCGAGTCTGCACAGTTGCGCGGGGGTGATTGGTGAGAGGCCTTCCCAAGGTGCATGTGGATGGCGTGATGTCCATGTGTGCCCATGCGCAACTTTGGAGACGGTCGTGTCACACAGCTTTGAAGGAACGTATACTCGTAAACGTTGCGCGGTTGCTCATATATTCGTAAGCATACAAGTGTAGACCTTAGCGCGTGTTTTAAAAAGGATTTTTTTAAAGAAGAAAAAGGAAAAAAGGAAAGAATAATTTGCAAATTGTCGGTCCCGTTTGAAGTTTCTTCTCCCGGAGGAATTTCATTTTTTCAACATCAATTTTTTCAATTTGAATTTTTTCAATTTGAATTTTTTCAATTTGTTCAATTTTTTGGTGGAGCGTATGTGGCCCGTCCTTCCTCCGTGAGGCAGTCCAACATATGACCAACACGAGCGGAAGCGACCCAACGGGACCTTCTCATCCGTTGCTCACATTTCGTATTCCTTGCCAAGTGTGAGCAATATACATTATGTCCTTAATATGATAGGTGAATATTTATATACAATTAATGAGAGGGCAACGTAGGGTCACGTTCTCTTATCCACGTTTTTCTAATTTACCAACATGTTGTTGTTCCGACAAGGGTTCTTTGCTTATTCACGGGATTGTGCGAAATGCGCCCGTTTGTTCTTTCGCACGCCATCAGATTTTTTGTGCTCGTTTGGTCGCCTGTTCGTTGCTTTTTTTTTTTTTTAAAACATTTCACGCGAAATATGCTTCATGTGAAAATGTTTCACTTGAATATGCTTCAGGCTGAAATGCTTCATGCGAAAGTGCTTCATGAGAAAATGCCTTATGCGAAAATTCTTTATGCAAAGAGCGTTTTTTAAACACTTTTTTTGTATTGAATGGATATGTGTACCAATTTCGCTGCATCTTTGGGAGATTTTAAGAAAAAAAAATAAAGAAAAGAAAAAGGAAAAGAAAACCATTCCCAGTGAAAGGCAGTTTGTTTCGGGTAAATTGGGGAAACGTATCACTCATTTATGCTGTTCTTTTTTTTCTGTACATTTTGTACTCAGTGTTAGCACTACATTTTTGTGCAGCTCTGCATATGTAATGCCATTCTTCGCCTTTTGCGAGATTTGTCCCTTTTGGACCTCTCCACAAATTCCCTCCCCCCCCATTTCCTTCCCACCCCCCTTTGGAGGGGTGCACACCAAAACAAGGGCATACATCCAAATAGCCACTTTCCAATCGCAACAAGCTTCTTCGCACGCACCACAGAAGTAAGCAACGTCTCGAATGAGAAGATATATATTTCTTCCCATACGTAGTGGCAACTTTTGAAGGTACACAGTTTAGCAGCGTAGGTGTATGCCCCCCTCGTGTAACGATAAAAAGAAGGGGAAACGAGGGGGCACACCATCCATTTGCAACTTCACAGAAAAGTTGTGCATATGCCATCGCAGAGACTCCCACACACACACACCATCACCATCAAGACGACTACGAGCACTGACAGTAATAATAAAAAAAAAGAAAAAATACAGTCATAATCCATACGCCTGCACCTACCCGAGTGAGGAAGTCAGGCGGAAGGGGAATGTTGATTACATGAAACCATATTTTGCTAACCACACGTGACGCCGATTCCCCTGCCGACTCGGAGAATCTTTCCCCCGCGAAAATGCTAAACGAAGAAAGCGTAGAAGTCGAACTGGTAAAATTAGAAAACGAAATAAGTAAAGGTGAAAACAGCTTCGAAAAAAGAAAAAAAAAAAAAAAAAAAAGTCCAATTTTCAGACAAAAATGAAACCATATATTACGAAAAAGACGAAAATGAAAACAGCTATTTCAATTTTGCCGTTAACAACTTTAACTACTTTGAATGCTTCTACAATGAGATGTATAACTGTGACTTTGATGAGAAGGAGTTTAAGGCTGACCATTCTTTCCTAAATGAAGAGGATCATAAAGGGGGAAATTACAATTCCCTTGAAATTTTCGAGGCAAAGGATTCTTCCGATGAAGGCACAAACAAAGAGAATGGCAAAGCGAGAGGTGTGGTTAGAAGAGGATACGTCGCCATGAATACTGGGGAGGATGATTCTGTTGATGGGACAATCGACGGGGAATCAACAAAAGGCTCGTCTTCCAATCGAATCGGAAAAAATCAACAACTTAAAAGAGAAAGGTTTACTCATTCCTTTAATGAAGATTCCTCCTTCGAAGTGAACGACGTACATGCAGCCATTTTAAATGCAGAGGAAAAAACTACCAACTATAGTGAAGACTATTTCGGGTTCAATATTGAGCCGTTTAATATGAAGAATGAGCTCAAGGAGGGATACATAGACAAGCATGGCAACTACGTTTATAACGATCCCGACGGTGATGATTTCGAGGAGGCCTGGTTAAAGTCAGTTGATGAGGAAGATCCATTTACCTTATTTTCCAATAAAAAAATGAAAGCAAAAATACACAACGAAACGGTATCTAAATTTGATCAGCTACAAAATCAAAGTCTCAATAATAATGGCCTCTCTGTCAATATTTACGATGCTTTGTATTCTCTATCTTGTCTCCTCATTGAAAAGGAAACACCCATTAAGGCCATGGTCAGATACAAGAGAGATTTGAAGCTCTGTAGAAATTACCTTAATGAGTGCAAACTTAAGTTAGACAAATTCAGCTTCGTTTCGTCCCCTCGGACGAGCAATGAATCTTCGAAAAATCCGAATGTGTCTACGTCCTGCCAAGGGGCAGATGCGGTCCGTTCCGGAACGAACGAAAGGAAAAGGGACGAGGACGGCGGGGCTGCCCCGCGGGGATCAGTGAAGAAGAACGTCTTGCAGGTGAACTTGAAGAGACGGGGAGGGGAAGCGGTGCAGAAGGAGGCGGTGCAGGACGAAGCGGTGGAGGAGGAAGCCGTGCAGAAGGAAGCCGTGGAGGAGGAAGCCGTGGAGAAGGAAGCCGTGGAGAAGGAAGCCGTGGAGAAGGAAGCTGTGGAGAAGGAAGCCCTGGAGAAGGAAGCCCTGGAGAAGGAAGCCCTGGAGAAGGAAGCCCTGGAGAAGGAAGCCCTGGAGAAGGAAACCCTGGAGAAGGAAACCCTGGTGAACGCAGCGGTAGACAGCGAAGTCATTCCAAATGGAGACGCCCAAAATGAGGAGGGTCAGCATGAGGGCGAAAAGAGCGAAGAGACTCCCCATGAGGAACATCCCGCCGAGCAAGAAGGTCATCCCAGCCAGGAAGAACCCCCGTCGGAGGGGGCGCAGGGAGTGGAGGAAGAGGAAAAAGCGGCTAAACGGGAGGGAGAAGGGACTCATGAGGAGAAAAGCGAAGCTGAAGTGAATGACACTCCAGCGGAGGGCGAAAAGCCAAACGAGCTGCAGAGGCTGGAGGAAAGATACCAGAAGATAGCCCTGGACTACAAAACAATCGAAAGGAGGTTTAACAACTTGATAGATTTGACGCAGAAATTGACAAACGAATATAAAAACGTGTACTTCTTGGCGAAGCACGAATGTGAAGCCCTGTGCAAAAAGCTAGAGGAGTCCAAGGAGGAGAGTGTAGACATACAGTGGCAGCTGAGGTGGACTAGTGACGCTAACAAAAATGTCTATGGCCCCTACAGCTACTATGATATATATAATTTAATATCCGTCGGAATTGTCTCAGCGGAAAATCCAATCCAGCTAAGAAGGATAAACAAGGAAAATAAAGTTTTAGAGAATATATGGCAGATGTACGACGCCGTCAACTACCTTACCTTTGTTAGCAACGAGAGTGTTAAGAAAAAGAGGAAGTTGAGTGAAACCAACCAGGTGGACGCGGAAGAAGATGGGAACGACGAGGGGGACAATTCTGTGGATGACGAGTATGACATTAAGAAGAAGAAGCGAAAGAAGAAAGGCCTCATCCAGATATCGAAAAAGAAGGAAGCGTCCTCTACCAATGAGGACGACTCGGACAACGAGGAGGAGGACGACTATGAAAATTATGACTACTGAGGTGGGCAGAACGATGGAAGGGCGGAACCATGGAAGTGAGTGGATTGTGTTGATACGTGTTGAAATCTGCTGATCCGTGGTGTCCCGTGATGTCCCCTGGTGCCCCCTATTGTCGTGCATGTAAGTGAATGCCCCACGCACGAATATGCACAATTAGTCTGGAGGAATACTCGAGAGGGAGGAAAGCGTCGCCTCACCTTGCATCAATAACACACGTTTAGGCCTCCTGCAAGTAGTGCAAAGCCCCAGGACGGTCAAACCTGCAGTGGTATATAAAGCCACACGTGGCACAATTTTTTCAGTCCTAAGCATAGTTGAAGAAGAAGCATTTTTCACCCCCATTTTGCTATCTCATTTTGATTAGCCATATTTTCTTTTTCTTTCTTTTTTTTTTCTGTGTCGAATTGGATTTACCTAATGGTTAAACAGGCGACGAATATGTGAACAGAGTTTTTCGTATTTTCGCATGAAGAGACGTATACCTTTCGGAGGGTGATCATGGATGTAAAAACTGAAACATGTTAGTGGGTAGAAGGATGAGAGGCGTACCCCGCGTTAGCAAAGCGCGGGGGTGCGCACCATGCATATGAAGATGCCATGTGGATATATCTCTATATGCCCATAAACGTAAGCAATGTTCGAGCTGACAAGATAGACATATTACTAAAATTGGAAGCGATGAGAAGCACCGTTGATTAAGGAATCCATGTGCGATGAGCTTAACGTTGTTAGGATGTGCTAACCGGAATTAACCATTCATTTTGTTTTGTTTTTTTTTTATATGAGCAACGCAGGTGGGTGTCTTAAACTGCGATGGTGCTGCTGCTCCCGCGTAGAAAGATCACCCCTTCCCCACGACGTGTACGTATACAAGTACACGCATATACAGTTATGACTGCTATCAGCCACAATTCGCACTGCTGGCGGTTGAACTGTGTCCATGTCCAAATATGCCACTTGCTCATTTGGGTTTATGCCCCAATTAGAGTATCATGTTTTGAATGCTTTACTTTCCTTTATTTATTTTTTTTTTTTTCCTTACCTATGCTTTTTCACCTTGTGCCTATTTATTTATGCATTACTTTTATTATTTTTATTTTATTATTTTTTTTGTTGTATTATTTACAGCCTCTGCATGGCAATGCATATGCAGAGCGTGACGCAAGCACGTTACGTAGATTTAGCTTAGTAGTATATGATGTGCATAACATGTTTCGCGCGTGTGGCTCATACGTTGGCGCCGTGCTGTTCGTCTTCCTCGCGCGCGGCAACGTCGCGTGGGCATGTGGGTGTATATTGCTACCCACATTAGTACGGGCGGTTCATTCAGTTTTACGCGTCCCTGGCAAACTCTGCGAACGAAGCGAATTCAGCAAATTCAACCAATTCAGTCAATTCGACAAACTTGGCAAATTTAGCAAGTTTAGCAAATGTACCAAATGTAGCAAGTGCATCCAATTCGGTTCATTTAGGTTATTTTTGTAAACTGGGAGTTTGCACGAAACCCATTTGGAGAACCGTTTAGCGGATTTCCACCTCACAGGGATAATTTCCCCCGCAGCGCCCGGCAGGATAGTGTACATTAATACGCCCGAAATTGCATTTGCGTTTCGGTTGAGAAAAAATGTAAACAAGTGGGCATACAAAGCAGTTAGCTTTTTTTCCCCTTCTTTCTCCCCCTTTTTTTTCTTTTTTTTCCCCCTTTTTTTTCTTTTTTTTCCCTCTTTTTTTCCCCTTTTTTTCCCCTTTTTTTCCCCTTTTTTTCCTTTTTTTATCTGTTTTTACGTGAATATGACATAAAAAAGAAAAATGGCTAACTGAAAACTCAGTCTAAAAGGCAAAAAAGAAAAAAAAAATATATTAACGTACAGGTGATTTTGATTTGGGAAGGTTTAAAAGGAAAGACTTTTTTGTGGGGAGGAGGTCTTCACAAAACAGGCACTTTTGCATGTATACTGGTATATATATATATTGTGAAAAGGAGTACTTTTTTTTTTCTTTCTTTTTTCCTTTTAATCGGTACAAAAGCAGTTTAAGTTAAAATAAATTTTGCGTCTCACTGGAGTGATGTTTTTTGAACAAATCGCAAGAAGAGGATATATTTTCCACTTTTTACAAAATTGTAATATGAGGATATCAGCATTTATTTTACTTCGTTTTACTTTTTTTTTTTTTTTTTTTTTTTTTTCTTCTCCCCGTGGAGTGGAAACAAGAGAGAAAAGTTAACACCTGTGAAAAATGAACGTACAAGTTTGTACAACAGGCACGTAAGGGTGTATGAAATAAGAATGCGCTAAGCGTGTCCTTACTAAACTGTTGATGATTCGAATATATATACTGTACAGCAGCTGAGGCGTGCCATTTTACAAGACGGGGATTCCTTTCCTGTGTCTGCTTGCGTGTAGTGCGTCCGTATGGACGAGGGAGAAATTCCTACAAGGCTATCTTAATTAATCCCTGCAGCACTCCACCAGCTTCGCCGCGGTCTTCCCCTTTTGGGGTACCAGTTCAACTTCATTCATGCGGTGTCCATTTTTATGACATAGCACGATACCTGTCTACATACGCAGACTGGGTTTTATATACACACCCCTGAGCACCCAGATTGCACACATGTGCATATATATGTAAGCACCCCCCCCTTTTCTTTTTGACCATGTCTCATATGCATTCGTCCTCAAGCGCGACGACCACCACCTACGTGCAAGAAGCGAACACGAGGAACGAACAAAATGGAAACCAAAACACCATTGTGCGGATTTTAAAGCTGACTCCACACAAAATGGTCAGGTGGGACGAAAACACTGTTGACAACGAGAACGCGCAGAAGAAGTCGTCCAAGGGTAAGGCGTAGTGCCGGGGAAGTTCGAATTGCATAGCCACGTGAACAACCAAGGGGCGCAAACAGTCTATCTCCTTAACCGCTTAACCGCGCGTTAGGCAACCTCACTTTTTGCTCCTCCCCCATTTTTTCTGCGTAGTCTGCTGCATATATCACAAGCCCAAAGACTTTGGGGAGAGCTCCGACTCGGACTCAGATTCGTCGGAAGGAGGAGGTAAGCAGCGGGATGCTGGAGGAATGACAAAGGGAATGGTGTCAAAGTACACGATGCTGGGGAGAAAAAGATACGAGCAACCTCACTGTCAAACCCAATGGGAATGCCAATGCCGAACTCTAAATTACATCCCGCTAACCGGTTCACCCTTCCTACAGATGACTGCAAGAGCTGTTCCAAAAAAGATGAGCCCAAAGAACAAAAGTAAGGGCTCCTTTGCACGATGAGCTCAACTTGTACGTGTTGTTTCTCTTCTTTTGTCTTTTGTACATGTCGAATTGTTAGGCATGCCATCTCCTTCCAACCGGAAAGGACTCCGCTGGGAGATGTGCTGCCACGCCGCAGTTGCACATTCTGTACGTTCGTCCCATTCCCCCATAACAGGAAAGAAGAAAACGAAATTAAGAAGTAGAAAAAATTAAGAAGTAGGCAAAATTAAGAAGACAAAATTACCACGTAGATCAGCAGCGGGCGGAAGGGACCCGCAGTCGAAGACGTCTATACATTGTAGAATGTTGCCTACACTCGAAGACACCTCCTCGATCCTAATAATATTTCTAGTGGTCGGAGTACGAAGCCAATTTTAATTTTTTGTAAATTTTATTTTTAAGTAATACTGTAAAAGTAAAAAAAAAAAAATGCGCAGCTTCCATTCTTTCGTACACAAGGAGTTAGCCTTTTTTTTTTTTTTTTTTTTTCTTTTTACTCTCTCCCTCCCAGAGTTACAAATTTGTTTCCTAATTTTTTTTCAATGTAAACATATGTTGAGGCTTCTATCTTTGTTTCCATTTTTTTTTCTTTCTTTTTTTTTTATCATTACAACTTAGTGAATTAAAAAATCGCAACAACAACTTTTTTTTTTTCCCCCTTCGTCATCCCGAAGGGTCGTTTAAGCTATGCCCAACAGTAAAATGACATGAGCGGTTGCCGTTGTTGCAACGGTTGCGCAGTGATGAAGGTGTCCTAAGCGGAGCCACATTCTGTACTGAAACAATTTCTCTTTCTTGTTTTAACAAAATGGAAGACAAATTCGTTTCGTTTGGTGTATTTCAGGGGGACGTTTGGCGGGAAGGTTTCTTCCTTCCTCTCTGTCTCTGTACCTGTCCCTGTCATGCCCACCCGATCCATGTGCAAAACTGGCCAAGCGTTTTAAAAATGGGAAGTTCATCACAAATAACTCTTGGCGGAGGTAGGAGTGTACTGTCCCGCCCCCTTTGCCATTTCGGTAGTGCCGCCTGTTGGAGGAGCAAAAACTACCGCTTCGACGACTATGCATCCCATTTGAAATGGTCAGCAATGGTTAAGTAGAGTGTCTTATTCATTGTGCTATCCGTCTGCACTTGATTCTTCTGTTTAGTACTATCCTGTTTGGGGAACCCCCCAGTAGTCCTCTGCCCCCTGTTCATGTCTCCCTTTTCCTCTTTCCGATTGCCTACTGTTTCATACCCATAGTCGTAAAACATTTGGATCCAAATTCTGTGCGTAATATGGTGTCCACAGTTTACCAAGTACTCTGTTTTTTTAAAAACACAATTGCCATTGTATTTCTCCAGTACATGGAGCATACACTTGAGGTATTCGAGAAAAAGGAGCGTTAAAAATTTTCGAGATTTTCTGAAATTGCATATGTGCCACATTAGCTCATCTTCATGAACTATGAGTCTTTTGTAGTATTCCTCAACAAAATCGATAATGGAGATGTTCTCACTTTTTAGGAGAACTTCCACTCCGTTTGGTACGTTCATAACGTCACATGTGTGTGGCAGTGGATTTTTATGTGTGCAGGATGTTATCTGTTTTTCATTGAAATAGTCTAAGCTGATGTATACTTTTGAATCCATAGAATCTTCTGTAATTACACAGAAGCTTTTGTTTTTTTCGAACTCTTTGGTGACAGGTTGGTAATTCCTTCTATCCACTGGTTTGAGAGTACCCGTTTTGCAGAAAAAATAATTGACGACATTTCTCCAGTAGTGGATATTGGCCTTTATTTCGTCATCCTTGAAGGATAAGGTGTGTAGTATTTTTCGGAGGTAGAGACTTACCACTTCGTTGTCTATCTTTGAGCACTCCTTGAGTTTCATGAGCGTTTTGTTGTCCACGAAGTGGAGGAGGTAGCTGATTAGGTTGTGCTTCACGAACAACTTGGCTCCGTTTCTTTGGTAGAGGGTCTTGTGCAGGGCACAGTTCTCAGGGGGCGGGTTTCCTTCGGGGGGAGGCGCAGTGTAGCAAATGGTATGAAGGGGGAGATGTGGTGAAGAGGATGTCATGCAGGCGATGTGTTGCATGCGATGTGAATGAGATATGGTGAATCAGATGTGCTGAATCAGATGTGGTGAATGACATGTGGAGTACTCCCTTTGGGCAGTATATCCTGTGGGTCGTGCTGGGGTTGTAACCAGCTCTGCATGCATGCCCCTCTGGGGCGCCCTTCTCCGCAGCACGGATTACCTATAATTTCCTTCAAGTACAACTCTATCTTGCCCTCGGCACGCTTCGGAAACTTCCTCTTAATTATTTCCCTAACCGTTTCTAAGGCACTCTCTCGCTCGGCTTGCCCCTCGTCTTGGGACTTCCGACTGGCCCTAAGGTACCGCTTCTTCTGGGCAGTGGCATTTTCACTGTCCCCCTCAGCCCTGCACTTTAGGACCAAATTGATGTAGGTCGATTTGGACTCGATGAGGGCGTACAGCTTTTTATAAAAGCTTCCTTCTTCTGCGGGTTGGCAAGTGGAGAAAGGGGAATGGAAGGGAAAAAAAGGCTCTTGGATGAAAAAACGAAAGAGGAAGACTTCTCTTATATGGAAAAACTGAAAAAGGGGTAACTTTTGTTTTTCCTCCCTTTTGCTGAGCGAATCCAGACTGACGCTTCTATCACGGGGAGCAGACGAGGTCTACCTCCGCCGACCCTCACGCGACTCTAACGCAACTGTGGACGCAGCTGGCAACGCGCGCTTGCCCAGCCGCAGTCCCTACTTTTGCGGCCTTAAACGTACATACTATTCACTACGGTGGCTTCTGCGTCCGTCTCCTCATCGTCGCATGCGCCGTCATCGCTGCTGTCCGGGTTGTTCCTGTCCGGGCGGTTCCTGTTGTGGCATTCTTTCACGCTAGATGCGTCATACAGATTTGCTTCCAACGGGGCGTCCATTTTGGTCACTTTTGTGTTATTCAAGCTGGGTTCGGGGGCAAGGCGGACGCAGAGGGAGTGCTGTCGCTATTCTCATTTGTCACCGTGTTAGCGAAGGCGTTGATCTCGCAACTTGGCTGAGGGGTGCAAAAATCGTAAGGCAGAGTTTACTTCACTTGGGATCTCTTCGCGCCACCCCACTAGCGAAACGGGAGAAAATTAAAAAGGGAGGAAATAAAGTAATTTTTCCCGCAGCAAAGCACCAAATGGGTAGTGTTGCCCTGGTTAGGTTGCCTAAAGCTAGGTGCACACAGAGGGTGAAGAGATTTTGCGCATGCAGGGGAGGGGTGTCAATGTCGCCATGCTTCCCCCGTTTCGCCCGCTTTGGCCTCTTCTCACACGTTGCTCACTTTGCACGCCCTTTCACACCTTTCACACCTTTCACACTTTGCACACCTTGACCGCCTGCCTCGGCTTCCACGCCTTCAAACAGAAGCTATAATTGCAGCGTCACTATTTTTGGCTCAATTGACTTCACCTGGTTCGGGAATGTCGCAATTTTCCGCACAGGTGAGTTGCATTGGGCACCGATTTTTCTTTTGTAAATGCAATAGCAAATAAGGATGCTGACCAAAATCGGGATGAAAATACACACGTATAGGGTGTACAGCCCTCGGTAACCCAGCAGGCACATATCGCATTCGTCGCTGTGTTCGAATTTGTCAAAGTTGATGATGGCCTGGTGGAAGATAGGAAAGAAGAATAAGGAAAAAAAAAAAAATTAGCAAAGTGGGGGAAGCAATTCGGGGGTAGTAAAGGCTAGCGCTCATCCCAGTACAAGCTGTTATGATATCTTGGGGAAGAAGACGGGCTTAGGAAGTGTCAACAAGTGCGGCAATTTCCCCCCCAGGGTGGGACTCTTCCACATCCTCTCGCCGCTGCGCTGCTGTGCCGCTGCGTTCTTGTTCTGCTTCTCTGCCGTGGCGGCTCTTTCCCCTTACGTCTCGCTCAAAGAGGAGGACGACCTCGTACAGCTGCTGCGTGACGTTCATAATGCGCTCGGCGATTTTTTCGGAGGCGATTTGGTTCTTGCTGTCCTCTGCCCTGTCAATGGACAGGTAGAGGAGCTTCTTGTTCGGCTTTAAAAAGTCCAAAATTTTGAACAGAATGTAGGTGCTGAGTCCCCTGGAAAAGAAGCCTTGAAAAATGGGGGGCTGCGATTCTTTGGTGTAAATACAAGACCCCAGTATTTTGATTCTCTCTTTGTTGGAATCCCAATTGGCAGGAAAGATATCCTTTGGAAAAACAAAGTTGTGGATCTGTTCTAGAAAAGCGTCCACAGAGGTGTCCGTATTGACGAGCAGTATCAGACTTAACGTTATGTCTTCATCAGGAGGAAGAGCCCCTTTTGTTATGTCGATATTCTGTGAATAAAGGGGTTCAAATTGGACACCAGATTGACCAGAGGATGATACGGATGAGGAAGACAAAACAGATTCATATATGATGGCCTTATATATCAAATCAGAATCATAGTAGTACATCCGCTTCGTATCATTTTCTATGTTGTACTGTTTTAAAATACGTATTAGGATAATTCCTTCATCTATTTTTAAATCATGTTTGTAGACCCCTTCAACCAAGGGGTAAAAGGTACTCTCCATATTGTAACTCCTCGATTTCATCGTCCCCTTTTTCGTTCGTATGTAAATAGGTACCACTTCAATATAGTGGAAATACTCAAATTGTTCAGCGACTTGATAAAATAAAAAGAGATTTAAGAAAATGAAAAAATTTCGAAGCAGTTTCTTTCCATACTTATTTTTCAAATGAATCTCGTCGTGCACCTCCAGGAGGTTCTCTTCGTTTATTGATATGAAGTCAAAATTGTCCATCACTTTCAGGAACACGTTTATCTCCTTTTTGTAGATATTGACGATGCTCATGTTATGCTGGTTTATTTGTAGCATGCAGAAGTTGAAAAAGTTCAGGGTCTTCCACAGGGCCTCCCGAATTTCCTCCGTGTACAAGTTGGTAGTTACGTCTGCACGGGGGAGTGGTCATATGAGTAATACGTGTGGGGGAAGCACAAAGATTTGGAGCAATCAAGAAGAGAGTAGTTCCCACCCATAGGTAATACACATCTCTGCTGGGTCTACTGAACTATCGCGTGGTGGAAGCCCTATTTGAGAGGGTGCCTCCCCTATTGAAGGCTTCCCCTATGGGCTGGTCCCCCCATCGCACCTGCTTCCTCCAGCAAGAAAGGCACAAGGGTCAGGTGCAGACTCATCTCCTCGACGGAGAAGATGTGATTGGTGCATATGTCCAGCTCCAGGTTGGACACGCGGTTGAAGGTGAAGTCAGACAGGCGCAGCTCGTTGTACATTTCGAGAAGCCCCATGTCGTAGTTCCTCATCTTCGCCTCGATTTCGGCCGTCTGTGTGTGGGGGGGAAGCGAGTGCAGAAGTGGGTGGTGAAGAAGAGGATGGCGAAAAAGCAGATGGTGCAACAGACGGAGTGTCCGTTTGGCCCACCGCGGGAAGTGCCCACTCCAGCTTCACCTCTCGCGCATGCAGAATTACCGCGGATAGTAACAAATCCGTGAGGTCGAACTCGAAGAACAACCACAAGTTTCTGTCCCCCCTCTTCTGCCGCAACTGCAGCAAGTTGTGCTTCACGAGGAATATCGCCTTCCTGTATTTCTCATCTTCATGGGACTCGAAAGCGTCTTGCGTTAGTGTACACCGCAATGCGTTGTAGAGATAGAGTAGGGCGAAGTTCGAGAACCCCTTGGATTCGTCCATCACGATGAAGTTCCGCATGGTATGTCTGATTCTGTCCACGGAGAGGAGTTCCTCTTTAGGGGGAAAGCAAGCAGTGAGAAAATGTAGCCATTGGAGAAGGCGGCGATAGGTGCAGAACTGGCGAGGTGAAGCGCTTCCCATTTTTGCCTTCATTCGCACACAAAAAATTAGGAACCATGTGGCCACATTTTACCCGTCTCACATACCGTTGATAATTCGCGTTGTAGAAAAAAGGCAAACCAAAAGGGAGACATACAGATGGTAGAGTTCCTTCATAATTTCGTGAGTTGGATTGATGGGGGTTATCTAACTCCCGGCATGCATAGAGGTAGGCGGAGAGTAATGGGTAGGCAAAGTAGCCCATATATATGCAGGGCAGGTTTAGAAGCGGGGGGTATAAGACAAATGCTGCAGACATGGAGCGGAGGAGGCAGGCAAAATGGGAAAAAAAAGAAAAAAAAATGAAAAAAGAACAATCTGTATAAGCAGAACAACATGGTGAAACATCCGTGTGGTGTTGCTCCTTTGAGCCTAGTTCACTTCAAAAAAAAAAAAAAAATAAAAATAAAAAAAAAGGACAAATCTGCATAGGATTAAATCCCCATGGGGCGCGGCTGTCCTTCCATCCACGAAAGCGTGCGCACAGAAAGGGGTGTTCCCATGTATACTATCACGAAAACGTGGAAGCGAAAGTGCATCCCGTCCTGCACGTCACTTCTAAGCCTTTTTCTGGTCATCCAACAAAAATATGGTTGATATGTCGAGGTACATTTGCTTAACTTCGTAGTTTACTGACCTTATCGTTTTTTCCTTCACGATGGGGATGAAAAAGCTGATTAGAAGTGTGTGTGTGTGAGGGGGATGGAAGAAGCAGGAATGTGTGATGTCGAAAGGGCATAAGTGATGAAGCGCTTAAGTGTGTAGAGAGGAAAAAATAATCACACAGATGGAAATATACTCAAATGGGGAGGAAAAACAATAAGGTTCCCTCCTGTGCAGTTAATTATGATTATCCTCGCGTAGACACCTTGGCTGGATTGCGCTTCTTTTTTGACTTACTAGTCGATAGCCTTTAGCTTAGAGACCATATTCCTGTCCACTTCGTATAGTTTTTCCTTGGGGGGATTCGCCCGGGATGCGTTAAAGAGCAATTCCTCATCCGTGGGGAAGTGCGAACTCTCGTGTTCGCTCGCCTCCTGGAGGTCGTCGTACACATCATCGCAGAAGTCACACTTGTATATCTTTTTGTAAGAGCAGCCTTCAAAGTTATCAATCGAGTCGTAGTAGTTCTTGTCTCCCTTCACCCGTTCGTCGTCGCCATTGTAGTCGTGGTTATCGCCGTGCTCCGAGTGGTACTTCTCCCCGAGTGGTTCTTCACCGCTTAGCCCACCGCCTATCTCGGCTCCTGGCTGACCCGTGACAGAAGAGCCCTTCCGGTGGATGAGCACCCGGACGGGGTTCCCCTGTGACGCAGTCAGAGGAGACGACGCCGCGGATCGCATGGCGTACATCTGCGCAGCAGATATGATGTTGAAAACCTTCTGCAGAGAAATGTTCTTCTTGAGCTCAATTTTAATCAAATCGTCTGCAATGCTCTGTGTTGATTTCTTACATATATAGTCATACCTGGAGACAAAGGAAAGGACTTTCCCTATGCATGTATTCGTAAGGTCATTAAAAATGACAACATCAAAGTTCAGGAGGTCAGTAGATATGTACTGGTTTTCACTTAGGCTTGGGAATTTCCTTTTATCATCACAAATTAGACAAGACTTTAATTTAAGTGCATCTGTCCTGGAATGGATTCCTTCAATTTTGACGTAGAGAAACCCTACCTTTAGGGATTCTTTCACATCTGTCAGCTTAATTGGCAGAGGGTACGGGTAGCTATTCATAAATAAATACCTGTACTGATTTTTCCTAAATCTTATATCGTTAAATGTTGTGAAGCTAACTACCTTTAGCCAGCCTTGTAGTCCATGAACTCCTACAATTTCTCCGATCACTGTGAATTCGTTCATTATGGATGCTTTCCTACTACTGTAGTTAGCATTTGTGCAATTTGTGCAATTCTCGTCCGTTTTGCCGTTATTTTTGCTACTAATAGGTAAGGTACTTTCCTTTTTATCCGTGTCCATTGCTAGATCCAGCTCGTTGGGCCTGTTCCGATCCGCATAGTAGCTGCTGATAAAGAATTCTGGCAGGTTGAGGTGCTCATTTTGTGGGCCTTTTCTCATGCTATTTGTGAGGAGCAGATCATCTTCAGATTCAATGGATGTGATGGGAGGAAACTCCCTGTGGAGAAGTCCCTTCGGATGAAAATGGTCCGCATTGTTCCCAGTTTTCAATTCGCCTGCTCCTGTTTTTTTTTTTAGGTACCCTGCTTTAGAGTACTTGCTCCTTTTGTAATACTTAGTGTCGGTTAGGAAAATCCTCTCGCATTCTTCTTCCTCCTTCTGCTGGACCGATTCCACAGGTTCGCTTGTTTTATTGGGAAGGGGTGGATTCATGCATTCGCCAGGGGACATTTCATGCTCTCCATCGCTGGTATCACATTTCCGATTGGATGAGAACACTTGGATGGAACGGGGAGGATGTAGTTCCCCTCGGACGCGATTTACGTGTTGTCTCCTCGGACGACCTGTCTGATCACTTTGATTCGTTTCACCTATATGTGTAGCTACGCGAATGAATAGGAAGGAGACTCCCTTCTCCACCCAGTTCCTTCGATCGCATTGGTCATGAAGGCCATATCTTTGCACTGACAATTCATTTTTTTTGCGTCTAGCGGTGAGTCTTCTACGGAGGGGGAAATATTTTCCGGAGGGCTTCTTAACGACGCTATTGGGGATAACGTATTCGGTGCAGGCATACCCCCCTTTTGCTGTGGCAGCTTTTATTGTTGCTCCTTCTACTGTCGCTCCTCTTACTGTGCCTCTTTTAACTGTCCCTCCTTTAACTGTCCCTCCTTTCCATGTGAAGGGAAGCCACCAGCTGGCTAGCTCCGTCAGTGTCAGAACTGCGATAACGTTTCTCAGCCTTGACAAGCATCTTTTCATTTATATATTTCGCGTGAATGGCAAAACTGGAGGGAGAGGGTTTATCACTCTAAAGCGGACCCTTAAGAGGGGACCCTTAAGCAGACCCTGCGCGAGGAGCCATTCAAACTGTAAAACTGCGATAGCTCCATATACTGCTGCCCACCTGAACGTGTTAAGGTGGAACATGCTTACATTCGTGACTCGTTCGGCGTGCTATATATTTTTTTTTTTGGGTTTAAATTGGATTTGCACTTGGCAGAGGCGTACACAGAGTAGGGATGAAAATCTCAAGAAGGGGTAAAGAGGCGCGGGGTGCCCAATTGGGTCCTCTTTGGAGAAGGCTTCTTGTATGAATCCCCAATAATGTAGCTTCACCCCTTCCATTTAAGCCTATCCAATTATATGTCGCAGCGGTCAACCGCTACCGTTTCAAATGAATAGATAACGCGGAAAAGCATTCCCCAGTCGAAATGGGTGATGAATTGACCTTCCTTTTTTTCTCATTAGTTGCAAAAAATGTGATTTTATTTTTTAAGTGAGAAGGTGCGAATTAATTTCGTTATTAAGCTGTAAAGCGTGGCGGTGCGCATTTGTTTGAAGCGAGTGTGACCGGAAGAACAAGCCTCGTTCGTCTTAAGACTGATGTGTTGTTTGATCATTCACCTGTTTCGCTAATTGCCCTTATGTTGTGTATAAGCCACCCGGTGAAGGTCAACGTCGGAAAGGTTTGACGTCAAAAAGAGGCACTCAATCCCATGTCTCTTATGCAAACAAACGAAACACACATTCGACACACCCTGAAGTGCTGTATAGCAAAGCGGTAAATCCTTTTTTAAAACAGAAGGGAAAACATGGGGGTAAAAGAATTTAGCAATGCCAAGTGTAGAGAGTGCAAATACAGATGCTGTTCTTGTGTGGTGATCAAAATATGTATAAGACCAAGGCAGAGTCTTCCTTGGCATTCTCCCCCGGGGAGGGTAAGAGCGATTGTGCTTCACACAGGAGAGGGGCATCACGTGGTGGAATCATCACTGCATAAATTTTATGAATACGCCCAAGTGTCACATAGGAACTCAGCAAATTGGTGAAGCCACTCTTTTAGGAGCAATTATGATGAGGATCTCACCCCAAGCCGAAATCTATTGCGATCCCCTGTATCTTCCTATCGCTTCACTGATTTGCCTATACGTTTTCCGCGCAGCATTAAACTTCAATTCCCCCTTAGCATTTCTTTTTCTCATTTTGTGCATCGCTTGGGGGAAAACTACGTTTGGGCATGCCAAGCCATAAAGTGCGCAGTGTGTATCATGTTTCTTTTTTTTTTTTTTTTTTTTTCCCCTTCATATGGTTATTAAAGCTGCAGCGCCATCGACTGTACGTTGAATGGAAAAAAAAAAAAAAAAAAAAAAAGAAGAGGTGATAAGGAACATGGTGGGAAAGAACAGAAGTGTGACAAAGCTTAGGGATGCGAGAAAATGGTCAAGTCGTTATATATTCATATGTGCGATCGAGTGTTCGAATGGGCATACGTGAGGTAAGTTTAGCTAGAAATATGTGTATAGGCCTCCCGCTGGTGGCTACAAAAAAAAAAGGCGTTTTTTTCCTTTTCTTCTTATTCCTCGTCTTCCCGTTGAGGGGAACACCTCCCTGCCAGCATTCGTATGCAGAGATATGCATACTATTTGCATACAATTGTGCGTGTCCACCACCCGCGTGCATACGCACATAGGCGCATGGGAGCATAGGTGTCTGCGCCATGGCATTGTTTACATATAAGCTTCTCGCCATTAGGATAGGTGGCATCATTTTGGAGTCATTTATATTTTGCGTCCCATATGGCCGCTTTACTTCTCGCACTTGGTTTCATCACTTTTCTTTTTCGTTTTACGTTTTGGGGGGGGGGGTTACCTCTTTCTACGCGTCGTAAATCGCGCGTCCCGTTTTAATTTCGGGCTTTTTCCATTTCCAAAGGTGACAGGTATGGATACAATAATACATGTGCGTACATATGACACCATTTTTATTTTCCCCTCCACAGTTATTCTTTTTTTTTTTGACAATTTTTTTTCCCTTTTGTTAAAATTGAACAAGGTCTACTGGTACATACGAATTAGTTCTGCAGGATTGGCATTATGTATCATTTGAAGAATACGTGGAGTCCTGATTTAAGGACTAAATAAATGCTACTTTGTATGTAAAACCCTCATTTAGGCGTTTTAGCGTTTTCGTGTTTGCGTGTTTGTACGTTTGGGCGTTTATGGACGAATCATTTGTTTTTTTTTTCGCGTTCTCACCTTATCATTTTTTTATTTTTTCATTTTTTCACTCTATCATTTTTTTACCTTTATTTTTTTTACTTTTTCATTTTTTTGCTCTTTGTTTTTCTATTTCTTCATTTTTTTGCTCTTTCTTTTTTACTGTTTCATTTTTTTGCTCTTTAGTTTTTTACTTTTCCATTCTTTTGCTCTTTCTTTTTGCCTTTGATATAGTTTAAATAGACCCTCGACAATCATCCATTGGAATTTTTTCCCCCCTTCCTTTTTGCTTTTTCCATTTCTGCTTTTCATTCCCCTTTTTATTTCTCCTTTTCATTTTCCATTTCCTTTTTTTTTGTCATTTTCTTTTTTTACCACGTTTGAGTTTAGTTAATTCATTAAAGAGCTCTCCCCCTCCCCCGTTCTCTTCCCCTTTAGGAGCATTATATGCATAAGCATATGTTCGTCTGAGCGCACGCACGAATGACGGCGCTTTTGTTCGCTTCAGCATACGCACGTTTGAGCGTATGGGCATGCACTTATCGTGATAAGTAAATTTATATACGGTATGCATTATATGGCATATGTAATTATGCCCAGCGGATATCCCCCCTTTTCTTTCTTTTTTTTTTCTTTTTTTTTTAGCTTACGCCATGCAACACTTAATGTAAGCGCTCCTTTTAATGCGCCTTTTGTTCCATTTCACCGCGCTGTCACGTATAGCTGCATTCCTTTTGCAATATCATTTTGTGGAGTTATATTTTTTTTTTTAACCCCCACGTTTCTTTCCCAATCAAGTAATTAAAGCCCGCGACTGCAGCTGCTGTAGGTAGTTGTACTCACGCGGACATGCGTAATGCAGAACTGTTTTACGCCTACCCGTGCCTGCATGTATGAACTCGTATCGTAATCCGTCGTGCGAGGAGAAAACATGAACGAACGGCTTTCTGTTTGCATTCTTTTGTGCATTGTGTACACCCCGTTTTATCGCATTTTACTCCTTTCTACCCCATTTATTCCTTTTTTTTTTATTTGTTATCACCCTCTTAATTTGAACCTGTGTGTGAAGTTGTACGTGCTCCTCCCCAGCGCGGGGAAACCGTGTATGTGGGTGTGTATGTACCTGTCGTCGTGTGTGTACCTACAGAGTAGCGTCCAGTCGTGCGAGGAGGTATGAACACGCGCACACAGTGTCGCAAACCGTATCGCACACAGTATCCCCCACTTGTATGAGGGGGGCAGGACACCGACGTATTATCGCCCCCTCGTGTGAGAATATAAGCACATAGACGTGTCCGATTGTACACCTTCCCCTCTTTTGTACCTACGCGGTCGTACTTATATGCGTTCCATCCCGTGTACGGCCTAAATTGCCATATACACAAAATGAAAAAAAAAAATATCGCGGCGACCACTAGCTACGGCAAGGTGAAAAGCCGTGTGAACCGTTATGATATGAATGGTTCCTACAATTTTAATGAGTCCAAGAATGGTGGAAAGGTGCCAGGAGGAGGTACTCCGGGGGAGGGGAAGAAGAGTCGGGCGGAGGCGCCCCCCGTCGGTAAGGCCGCCAATGGCGCAGTGAATAGCACCGCGATGAGTAACCTCCAGAATAGCACTCATAATAACACTCATAATAACACTCATAATAACGCTCATAATAGCACTCATAATAGCACTCAGAACAGCACCCAGAACAGTGGCGGAGGAAATCCCCACCATGCGCAGGCGACAAAATATGTTAAGAGCGCCTATCCGTATGATTACAACGCGTACGGCCCCAAGAAAGTTGGAGAGCACAAGGAGAAAATGAAAGGTTCCATGAAGAGTGCGGGTCACGCAGGCGACAGTGGTGCACACGGTGAGGGGAGAAGTAGTCAGGCGACCACGAACAACGCCGGTGTCCCGGATAGTAAGGCTACCCGCGAAGCAGGAGCGTATAAGCCCATTGTGAGTGGCACAAAAGGGAGTGGGGATAACGCAAACGGGGCTAACGCCATTGGGGTGAACCCCAGTGGAGCCAATTTGAGTCACGCAAATGGAGGCAGAAGGCAAAACACAGGGCGGAAAGGAAACAGAGACGAGAATTTAAACGAAGAAGTCAGTCTGTTGAGGGAAAAAATATGCTTTAAAATGCTCAAAAGCATAGATATATACATCACGGAAATAATCATGAAGTCGTCATTTGTTACCGTGTACAAAATGAAGGAAGATGAACTAAAATGGGTTCGAGCGGACATTGAGGGTTTCCTTTACATCGTTAGGAGGTCCATAAAGCCAACGTACCGACTTATAATTACAAACAAAAAAAACGAAAACCATTTAGTACAGGACATCCACGGACGTTTCAACTTGTCCACAGATCAAAATTATATTTTTTATCGAGTACATAATGAAGAGAGTAACCTGAAGAGTACCTACAGTTTGTGGTTTTATAGCACCGAGGAAAAGGAGAAGATATATAGTATGCTGAGAGAGTTAGTGGACAGAGGGGCGGTTTCTCCATCCGTCAGTGGCACCGCTAATCTGGGAAGCTCGGACATTAGCGGCGTTGCGACTGGCGCCAATGTCGGCTATGTACACAGTAAAAATATTAACTTTATACTGTCCAAAGGTGAGAGTAGCGTTAACGAAGGATCTGCGATAGCAGGGATCGCGGCAGGAGGAATCGCAACAGGAGGAGGATCGATTATCGGAGCGAAACCGAACGATTCTTCGTCCAAGAACGTCCTAATGAATGGACACAACGAGGACCTTCTCAAGGGAGGGACGAACCACGTAGGGGTGGTCAGCGGCGGGGAGAACAACGTGCAGAGAAAGGTAAATGCAAAGAACGTCATCCCCATGATGGCACAAGACAGTGGCAGAGATAACGATTATGAAAAGAGTTTTGAATTGATTGGGAATAATAAGCTAGAGAATTTATATGCGAAGATGAACTTCCCCCTGGGTGAGGGGGGACATATACCCCCAGGAGCTGCCAACACGATTTATGGGAATTATTTGAAGCACTTATATAAGGGTAGTGGAGCTGGAAGCGGAGGCGTGAACGGGATGGAGGCCATTGGACAGAGAAGCAAAATGAAGGATGCCCCTGGGGAGGAAGACCTCGCTGGATGCGATTCGAATGTGAAAGGGGTGGCGCAACAAAACAGCGTCGATTTTAATGACAAGGCTGGAAGGAAATTGCTCTACCTCATTAAGGGGCTGCCCATGGAAGGTGAAAGGGGCGATGAGAGGGCCGTCCAAGACGGAAGCCATAATTTGAAAAAGTTCCCAGGGTATGATTTTTACGAGGATAGAAAGAGCGAAGATATGCCAAGGGGTGGTGGAGGTGGAACGAGCAACCCTGTTGTGATGGATCCAAAGGGAGGAGGAGGTGGTGATGATGGCGGCTATACGAATGACAAGGGCAGCGCCATTTCCGGAGGAGAAGCCATCATGAACCTACTTGGATTGAGCAAGAGCGGCGACGTGAAGGAGGACCAGGCGGAGGATAAGAAGAAGAAAAAGAAGAAGAAAGGCGGAAGTGGGGAAGTCCCCGCCGCCGGGGGTGCCAATGGAACTGCAGTTGTGAATGCCAGTGTCAGCGCCGTTGCTAGCGGTGATAGCCAAGGAATGACCCAGATGAGTAACGTGCTTGGTGCCAAAGAGCTCGAGGGCAACATGCAAACCAGAGGGCTTCATCCTAGGGAGATGCAACTGAGGGAGTTGCAGTTTAGGGAGATGCAGCTCAGGGAGATGCAACTCAGGGGGATGCAGCTAAGGGGGATGCAGACGAATGGAATGCAGATGAATGGAATGGTGATGAATGGGGTTCCCATTAATGGACTCCCGCCTAACGGGATACCGCATAACGAACTTCCGCATAACGAGTTGCAGATGAATCACCCGCAAGGGAACGACGTGCAGATGCTCCCGTTCCACGAGGAAGAGATAAACGGGAAGGCCATCAACTACGCAAAGGGAAAATCAGACCGTAGTGAAGAGCCCCTAAACAATAACCATCCCGTGGAGAGAGCCTACCTGGATAGACCATCATTTCAGAATAACTCCATCGAAAGTCTTCACAGCAAAGAGGTCGAAATGAGTAATGGAAGCATGGACGATGAGAAAAACATGACAAATGCTTTGCTTGATATTATTAAGCAAAAAGCTGACAGAGCGAACCAGGTGCACGGGATTGAAGGTATAAATCATCACGGGGGTCATGATGGCATAAACGATTTCAACACTGATTCGTACGACATGTTGTTGAAGATGCAGAGCGCTGGTGGAAGTGGAGAGAGGAGGGCTAAGAGTGGCCATCGAATGACCAACCGGATGGGGAGTCACGTTGGGAGCCATCTTGGAAGCCAACTGGGAAGCCATCTCGGGAGTCACCTGGATACCCGTAGCCACAACGGCCCATTTGATGAGGGCGAAATGCCAGGGAGAAATAACCACCCACGGTACATCCCCCACGATAAGCAGCTGCTCAAGTATGAAGACGAGAGGACGGACAGCTACAACGGCATGGAGGACTATAAAAACAGGAGCATCCTTCTGAGCAGGAACACCATCCATAACGTCATCAGGGAGACTTTGCAGTCGGACGAGTTTGTTAATTTGTTGTGGAAAAAGTTGGTGACGAGCAAAAATATTATGTAACTTTTTTTTTTCTTTTTTTTTTTTTCAACGTACAAATGGTAGCTCGCCCTGCTCGAGCTTCCAGGCGCGTTGCACGTGCGTGTCTGTGTTGGTCGTTTGGATTATTTTGGCCCCGTAGGGTCACTCAAATTACGTTATTCAAACGATTTTAGTCTGTTTTGCTCCTCTTCATTTTAATGCAATTTATTACTCCTTTTTTTCATTTCTTTTTGTGCCATTTTTTCCACCCTACTCCCCTTTTTAATCGGCACTCTGCGGAGTGTAACAGACATACCACGCGCATCACTTTTTTTTTTTTTTTTCATCAAACGTTGGTTTATGCCAGTGTATATACATAGGACAAGACGCAAGACGTATGTCCGCGCATATCCACCCTCCGACGTGCCCGACATGATCCATGCCTGCACACATGTGTACACGTGTAGTTCACGAAAGTGCCCACGTCCCTTTTTAAGTAAACATGGAGGGCCCATTTGCGCACATCACGATGTGCTACCCACCCTTCACGCTTCAGCACCCATGCTGCGTTTGCCTTTACGGCTGTGTTTTACCACTACCTTTATTTTTGCGTTTTATTTTTTCTTATTTTTTTTTATTGTTTTTTTTTCGATGTATTATCCCCCCACCAACACACAAACAGATGAACACCCTCGCCATGTCGCAGATTGTTCCCTTTTGTTTCACCCATTTTTCAGTTTAAAATGCCACCACGTGTGAATAACCCAATTTGAATTTGATCCTTGCGAAACGAAGAAATATGAGTCAAGTGGGCCGCGTGTCCCAGACATGGAATGTAAAATTTTGCAGCTTAAAGGTGCCCCTTTTTTTTTAACTTCAATCTGTCCGTGTAGACCAGAGGCTTTTTCGGGGGATAATAAAAAGCAGTGATGACGTACCCCCCCACCTCCTGTACTTTGGGAGCATTCACCTGGTTGTATATGTTATGTTTTTTCTGTTTTGCTCACGTACAATCATGGTAAGTCATATAATGCTATTCTGCGGTCACTTTGTTAATTTTTTTTTTTTTTTTTTTTTTTTTTTTTTTTTTTTTTTTTTTTTGCACAAATGAGGGGTGCAGAAGTTGGCAGAGATGAAGTGAAGTGAGCAATTCTCCTGGCTCCCACTGTCAAACGGATGGCGACGCGCCTCTGTTCAGGTGAATCCCCCATATGCGGGCAGTAGCACATATAAGGTATATTTTGCAACAAAGGAGGGATGAATGTATATTCTCCACTGCCTTCTCTGCTAGACTGACTTGTGCAGACACAGATCTGTTCGCAACCGAAATACACCTGTTGTATGACCAAATGAGTACAAGGCTTGCTTGCGTTCTTACGTAAATGGGACCTGCTCGGTTATTATGGGGTGGAGTGTGGCACGTTCCCTTATTTTAAAAGGATTGCCTCTTTTCTGGGGAGGCCTTCTCCTGGTTTGGCGGACGAACGGTCTGGATTCCTGTCCGGCATGCGCAAAACTGACCTGTTCATCGTCACTTAGGGTTTGGTTCGCTTCGGTGTTCCATCTCGCGTTGGCTTGCGGGGTTCTTTTCTTCTGCCTTGTTCTTTTCCTCCTTCTTCTCTTCCGCCTTGTTCCCTTCCGCCTGCTTCTCCTGCTCTGCCTCGTCCTCCTCCACCGAGCTGCGTCATTCAAACGGTGCAAACACGTTGGCGCGTGAAAACACGGGGCATATCACAAATTTTTTTTTTTTTTTTTTTTTTTTTTTTTCTACGTACAAATCGCTCGGGGGATCAACATAGCATCTTCTGTAGGTCTCCTTGTCAAGAATGCTTTGTAAATTTATCCTGGTGCTCCTCCTTGTCCAGTTCCTTTGGGGGGTGATGTGTGGGTCCTCTCTGCTGAGTGGGTCGAGCGTGCAACAGGCATGAAGGTAGATTTACTCCGAGAGGACGTGTGGATATGTACTTCTCTTTTTTTTTCTTTTTTTTTTTCGTGACCTTTTCACTGACGCACATTGTAACTACTGAAGGTTTTAACACAAGGAAAATTTTCTTTACGTGTGTAATAAAAAATGGCTGATGAAGGCAGAGGAGGAAGAAAAAAAGAAATTTACCTCTCTAATTTTGCCTTATCGCTGTGCCCTTCGAGCTGGTTATCCTCCGGTTTGTACTTCTAACAAATGGAAAGGTGGAAGGAGAAGACGGGACAAGGATGGGAGGAAGAATCTTGGTGGATGACTCAACTGTTTGCTCCCTCCATGATGAACAGATTGAGGGAGAGAGAGACACACAGAGGAAAAAAAAAACCCAAAACAAGTGTACCTCATTTAGCTCTGTCTTCTTCACCCATCTTTCGAATAAACCCGTTTGGTCTTTTTGCTGAGTGGGGTGTAGTTCGGGGGCGGGGGGGGGGGCATAAACAGGCGCACGCAGGCATCCATTGTTGCATGAACTTGCGCAGACACTCATGCAGACATTGGTGCGTCCACTCTTGCAGCGCAGAAGAACTGGAAATGCTTGTCACACCTTGACCCACGTCGTCACGTATTTTTTACATCCCCTTTTGGCGAACTTAAATTTGTTGTTGGTTTGCCTTTCGGAGAAGTGCAGGGCCCACGCCCGGTGTTTCAGTTCGATATCTTCATGCATGAAGTCATTCATTTTGGGGGGTGGACAGCGGTGTTACTTAAAGTTCTGTACTTTTCCTTTTTCTATTTACCCTTGGGTGTGTCGAATGGGGGTTTTAAAATGACTTGGGACACAACACATGTGAGTTGCGCACACTTGGTCAAGCTGTCGAATCCTGTTCATTGCACCCCTGTAGTGGAAATATTTCCCATTTTGTAAAACGAAGGCGACTTGGCAAAAAGCATCTCACAATTTTGAGCAGAATAATGTTTTTTTTTTTTTTTTTTTTTTTTTTTGAAGTTCTCAAAGTGTTAACATGCGGGATACACAACGAGGAAGAAGTCTCACAAAAGATCGGGGGATCCTTGGAAATGGAAAAAACGACGTTGTGGTAATTAGCGCCAGGGGAGTGCATAACCAGGAGTGTACTCCTTTTTCCGCAGCTGCGAATTTGTGCCCATCACAGGTGCACGAAAATGTATCAACAGGGTCACACGATTTGGTCGGCCATACGATCAACCATCGCTTTGGCAATTTTTTTGTGCACCTTTACCCCCATTTTGAGAAACCCGTTTGGCGATTTTCTTTTCCACTCCTCCCCAGGAGGAACATACTTTATTTGCCTACCACGTTGCAAAAAAAAAAAAAAGAAAAAGAAAATTCAAAGAACCTTGGGGGGAAGTCAATTTGTGTGCGCTCTTCAAATGTGTTCTCTTTTGTGGAGAGGCGATTCACCTGGCCTTTTTTTTTTTCTTTTAACTTTACCGCACGAAGTGGATGGAGAAAAAAATTGGTTGGCCCCTTTTGATAAAGCGCGCCCAATTTGATAATAATGAAAAGGAGAAATGTGGAAGCCTGTCCCGCATGAAGCACTGCATAAGCGTGCGTACCTAAGCTGTAGAAGCACACGCCGTATTCGCAGGAAGGGGCATATCGCCCGATGAGGCAACCGAAGGGGAAAACCTGGATGAGAGCCACACGATGCTGTGTCGTAACGAGAAGCTGATGAGACAACTGAACAAGCTGGGGAGGATAATGGTGCTCCGCAAGAGGAAGAAGGGGCCATGGCACTTCCATCTCCAATACAGCACAAATGTCGGGCAGAGATGTGCACCGAAAGGGAAGCAAAGCTTTAAAGAAATGTGGAAAACGGTTGTTAGGCAGGATTATATAAAAAGAATTATGAACATTTTTGGAGAGCAGAATTTTCCTCCTCGGCGTAACGGAGGAGAGGCTCGGGGACGCCCCTATCCTTGTTACTTCGTCTTGGGGGCAGAAGGCGTGGGGAAGAAGTTTTTCATACACAAGGCGAAGGACATGTTTTTAAGAAGGCAACCCCATGTGGGGAGCGAGTCAAATGGAAATCCCCCCCGAGGAGGAAACCAGAATGGTGTTTCCCACAGGGTGAAACTCCATGGAGGAAACGATGCAACCGGAAGAAGTATTTTCTTCGAGTACGACTTTAAGGACATAAACCAAAACGAATCGGTGATCCCCTTCTCCGTGAAGTTGCACAAATTGGATGAGTTCCTAAGACACAGACTGATGAAAGAAATAAACAGCGACGTGGCAAATGGAAGGATAAATATGAGCGATATTTATGAGCAGTTCATCTTGGGGGAAAGAGTAAACGAAAGAGAAGACCCCCTTTTTGCCAAATTCCCAATCCTATTCAAACACATATTAAACACCCCTCAAATGTATGATTATTTGAATGACCAAGACAGGAAGGACATCGCAAGGTGGATAAACTTATTGGAGATGACAAACTACAAATATGATGATTTTCTTTCCTTTTTAAGCATCCTTTTGAGAAAATTAAATGTAAAATGTTTTATCCGTCAGCTCAATCAATTCAGCGCGTTTTTATATTTTTTAAAAATGTTGGCAGAGTGTGAAGAGTATCAGTACTGTATGGACAACTCGGAGGGAATACTTACCGATTTCTCCAGTGGGCTATTCCTTTATCGTTATTTTTTGTCTTTAATTAACTTTTTACGGAAGACATATGGATACAATTTCTGTTTCGTTTTCTATAATTTGCATTGTTTCCTTTTGGGTCCTCAGCCCGCGCGCAATTTCCACTTTTTTGCCAAATGGTGCGAAGAAAATGTGGACAGACACAACGTCCCCGTCATTTTTCACTCCATTAAGAACATCGAGATGATGAAGTTTGTGTTCGTTTTCAACAATCTGGTGTTGAAGCAGGTTGCAAGGGTTGGAAGCGGTGGAAGTGATAGAAGCGCTCACGAAGAGAAATCACCCCAAAATGGGAACCCAATGGGGCAGAGTCACTTCCCCACCAACTTCCACGACGCAGGGAAGGAACTGCAAAACTATCACCTCATAAGGGAGCACCTAATCGAAATAAACGACCTTTCCTACGACATGGTCAGGTGCTTAATCATTCCTAATTATGTGAAGGACGAAAAGGTGGTCAAATGTATTTATGACATCATAGGGGGAAATGCCCACTTAGTAAAAACAATCTGTGAGGGGTTACACGATCTGAATAGCCAATTTGATGAAGACGAAATGAGGAAAAAAATTGAGATGGAAAAGAAGCAAAACGTTACTTACGACATGGATGAAGAAAGCCAAATCAATCTAAGGAGTAACACCATCGAAGAAATTGTGCAACATCGAAAGTTGGAGCAGCAGAAAGGGTTTTTAAAAAATATACATGAGAACATTCTACACACATTTATCCTAGACTTCGAGAGGAAAGTACGCACTTTCTTTAGCCTCCCCAATGTTGAGCGGCTAAAGAGGAGGGGAAACGACACACACCGTGGGGGAGTGCAACAAGTTGAAGGGGAGACACCAAAGGAGGGACTAACCTATATCCAATTCTACTTCACCATTTTTGAAGCTATCAAATACTTTTTAAAAAAGAAAAAAATCTTCTGTAAAAATATTCTGAATCTAAATAATCCCATCTTGCTTGGTCTCATTGACGTGAACATCATTCAGTACAACTATGAACATGGCTACCTCGAGCTGACCAACCAGCTTTACGAAGTGCTGCTTATTAACTACATGGATATGAAGTATAGGCAATTTCCTCTCAAGTACAGAGCCCAGTACAATATTAACTATGTGCTTAATTATAAGATAATCCAGCACGAGTTTAACTTGCTGGAGTCGCAGGCGTAGTTGCTTTCGGTCTGCATAGAGTGGGAGATTCGGGAAAGGGGGCATCATCATCTGAGGGTGAGCATTTTGTTGGACCCACTCTCTCCCCGTGTTGTAGCACAGTGCCTCATTTTTTTTGTTTCATTCGGAGGCATACTGTTCTACCACGCGGGCACAGACGGGGGAGGGGGAAAGTTGTGGATGAGAGGACTGGGCAGTTGTGTACTTAATGCTCGCCAGGTCATCACTTTGGTCCTTTGCCTCTTTGTCGCTTTGCCGCTTTCCCTTTTTACCGCTTTGTCGCTTTCCCTCGTTGCCGCTTTGTCGCTTTCCCTGGTTGCCGCTTTGTAGCTTTCCCTCCTTGTCGCTTCGCAACCATTGCGGCTAATCCTCTTCAATGAAATGGGGAAAGCTGATGGCCTCCTCGATGTCATCACTGATAGGAAATGCGAAAGGCGGAGAGGAATTTGGCAGAGGATAGGCAATTTGGTACAAAGACCAAGTTGGCAACAAGGCCAGCACTCCTGTGCGAAGCGCATTGAGTGCTCTAGCACAGGGGAGCCACGTAACAGCATATCTATGTGCATATGTGGGGGGGTGTATCCATATGAACACTTCTGCATGCTTATCCTTGTATACCCTTGGTGCACACCCTGGACGGGGGCACCCCAACTGGGCGTCTTACCTCGGCTTCAGCCACTCCAGCAATCGGCAGCTTATGTAGCTCAACATTATTATGAAGATGTACACCTTACCTGTAAAGAAGTGAAGACGAATGAAGCATTGCGGGGGGCTGCTAGACGGGGGAGATCACCTCAGGCAAATCATTGCAATTGGGGGGGTTACTTAGAGGAGGCATGTCCTCTCCGCCCGCGATACCCCCTCACCGCTCTTCCCCCTCAGGTGCTTACTAAAAACCGTGTTTATGTCGTATATCTTCTTGATCCTACTCAGAATGGTCGGGTTCGCGTAGGAAAGGACGTCCATGTAGACCTTCTCCTGCGATGGAGGGAGCATGCAGGCATCATGGATGGGTCAGTGAAATTTCTCTTTGCGGAATATGTTGAGCGTACTTTACTGCAAGAGGGGGGACATGCACAAATGTGGTGGTTTCCGTCCACATCATCCCACACATACACATGCATTTGTACCGTCTTCTCGGCGACCTTTTCCCACGAGTACATTTTGGTTAGCTGCAAAGGGGGGAGTTGTTGTGTTGGGGGGGGGGAATTTTTTTTTTTTTTAAAGCATATGGATATGTCTGAGTTTGTGTTGTCCCCTGCGTTGGGACATTATTGCACACATGGGGTGCCGCAAGTGGAGTACCCGTTCATGGAAAAATTGTGAGTCGACGTCTTTTAGCCTTTCCAGGGCAGTGTCAACCGCTGCGCACAAGTCGATATGATTGGGCTTGGCTAAAATCATCATGTCGTGAGGTAACACCTCGGAAATACCTCCGACGTCAGTCGAAATGACCAGAAGTCCACAGCTAGCCGCTTCGATAATGGCTATACAAAAGGCTTCTGTTAGAGAAGCATTTAAAAATATATGTCCCGTTTGCAAAACATTTTTTACATTTTCTTGTTTCACTTTTCCTAAGAGAACGACTGAATTGTGCAGGTGATTTCTTTCCCTCATTTCCTCAAGGAGAATTCTCTTGGGTCCATCTCCACCGATTATAAAATTGATAAAAGGGTACTTCTGGCACACGAGAGGAATCACCTTGGCAATCAGATCAACTCCCTTTCTGTACGTCAGTCGGCTAATCACGATTATATTTATTCTTGGCGACTTGGGTCGTTTGCTTATGCAAGGAACAAATTTTGTCGTGTCCAATGCATTACCTATGACGGATGTTTTGTACGGATTGATTTCGGTCCTTAGGACGAGATTTTCACGATTCGTATGAGAGACACATATGGAATGGTCGACGTCATTTATGCAATATTTGAGGAGCTTGTTGACGTGGATGCATCCCTTGTCTGAAAAGCTGTACAGCGAGTGGTCCGTGTAAATGGTTTTTAGTCCAAGGGATTTTGCGTGCAGGATGAACTGGTGCGCCAGGGCGGACGTCGCCTGGGGGGATGAAAGCATACACGCGTGAATGTTTGTAGGTATGCACGGATATATGGATTCCCCCATGCATGTGCACGTGAGAGGGGGACCAAGGAGGCGTCTGCACATATGTTGGGGGGGCCCCCGCAGAGATACGCCTATCACTGCCGCGATTACGCCAACGTGGCAGGTGACGAACCTGGTGGCCGTGAACTATGTCGACCTTCTCCCTGTACAAAATATTCCTGCACAAGGGAAGCGTCCCCACGATATTAGGGAAGGTCACCACGTCCATGTATGTTTCGAAGGGCAGGTAGTAAACCTTAATGCCGTTTCCCATCCACCTCACTCCGTGTCGGTTGTTGTAGCAGTGGGTCACTACGATTACTTTGAAGCCTGCCAAGAGGGGGGAAGGTGGGAGCATACCATTAACTCTCTGTGTGTACTGGCTGTGTGTAGTAGCTGTATATGTTCGCTGTATATACTCGCTGTCTGTACTGGTGTCTGTAATTGCCACCCCTCAGGAAGGAGCACCCCCCTGTGTCATCCCTAGTGCTGTGACGCATGTGGCGTGGGGGGCTGTCCAAAACTCCTCATAAAGCGTTTACCTTTCTTTATTAACTGCTTGGACAATTCAAAGATGTGCGTTTCTATTCCTCCCAAGTTTGGGTAGAAAAAATCGCTAACCATGCAGATGCAGCATTTTCTCTGCTTCCGGTAGGCGAGGCTTCTTATCCTTTCCGCGTTTCCCTTCAGTGGGTCGGTCTTTAGTGGCCCCATCATTCATGCGTGTAACCTCTGATGGCTCGCAATCACTGGGAAGGGTAATCGGGGGGGCCGCTGACAATGCTCGCGGTGAAGACGGTGAAGGCGGCCCAATTTTTCGTATTCTCCACCGCACCAGGGAGACACTGTCGTGGGGGAGATACACATACATATGCCGTAGCAACACCTAGTGTACTAAACCTGGACAGAAACACTCTTGTGTAAATCTCGCCCACATTTCCTTTCGTCCCGGTCCCCTGCAGTTGCCGCTTAAGGGGTGGGGGTCCCGCTAACAAGTGACGGACATACTACGAAGCGAGCTCCCCATGCGCAGCAAAGATCAGCACTGTCGTGCATGCAACCGAACATGTGATTCGCCTCTTAGGAAGGATTTCAACAGACCCTTTTATGTTTACCCTTTGCTTCTTCTATGTAGGCAAATCTCTAAATGGTATTCGCTAATGAGGTTAAATTGAGAGGGGTCACCAATCTATTCCAATGGAGTCCGTGTAGGGAAAAAAAAAGGCCATCTTTTTATTCCCCAGAAATTTAAACACTTAAAATGGATTCCCCAGAATGGGCTCCTCAAAATAGCTTGGTTAAAGGGGTCACCTTAGAAGGGTATAAAACGATCCATAGGGGTCGTCATACGCACCGCGCAAAGATTGAAGTTAAAGATTTCCTCAACGGGGGAGTTTCCCCAAAAAAAAAGGAATGGTCAATTTTTCTCTCATTTGTGTAAAACCGAACGATGTGTAGAAGATTGGTTTCTTCTTTGCTTATATCATCTGAGATGAAAGAAAGAAAAAAATCCTCACGAAATGTGCAACACTGGGCGCGTAGATGCCTCTCCACGTCTTTCAAAGCTGCACAATTCTTCACCGACCGCCGGGGTTAACCAAAACGCATCTCATTTTAGCAAATGGGATTGAAAAAAAATATGTGCAGATAAATTCATCCTTTTTGAAAATTACGTTAAACAAATGGCTTAAAAAAAAAAGTAGCAAAGTGGTATGCAGCAAAATAGCAGTTATGGTGCAATAACCTTGGGCTATAAATTTGCAGAGAATGGAAAGAAAAAAAAAAAAAAAGACGTATGGAGTGTAATACTTTGATAGAAGCACAACATAGGGGTGATAGGGGCAGTATTAAGAAGGCTACTAGCGCGAGGACACCGGGAGAGGCGCACATGTGATACAACTGTAATTGGCACACATAAATACAACGTAAAACACGAGGGCGCCTGTAGGCTAAAAAAAAAATTATCAGCACGAAAATCAGAATTAGGTTAATGAGCAGATTGCACAAAATGTAGTGGTCATTTTAAATTACACAGAAAACAATGTTAAAAGGGAGAAAAAAAAAAATATGTACACATATATGTACTATTTCTGGCCTGTACGAGTTGTCATCCCTGTAAGCATACCCCCACCCACGCGTAACGGTATGTTTCACTCCAGATTTTTTACTTCCCCGGGAAGTAAGCTAATTAGGGGGAGAGCACATACACCAGGGTGAACCCCCTCCCCATAGACACAGGGAAAAGAATGCGCACAAGACACTATCCAACTATCCCTGCGAGACAGTTCCAAGATATATGAATACACCAACGTCAATTGTCACCTAGTCTGACTCCCCGACCAATGAAGACTCTCCTTGTGGGCTCGGCAGTGTTGGGGGTCCTGGAGTCACTCACACTTCTGTATCCGTACCTCGAGAAGTTTCCCCTTATTCCCTGATTTAGGCGGAACTCCCTCAGCTTCATCATGATTTTATCGAAAATCTTGGGCGTCTTTTCGAGCAAATTTGGTCCTCCTGCGAAGTTGGGGGGGGAAGGAACGGGAAACACGGTTATATGGCAACAAAGCCGTCGACGCTTCGTGAAAGAGCTGAATCAACGTGCCGAGAAAATCGCGACCGCTTCACAAAATGACGACTATTTGCCTGAAAAGGTCATAAAAAAGCGCTCCCCGGGAGGAACTCTCCCCGCAGAGCATCTGCATGCACTTTTACGCGTAAACACACGTGGCGTACCTTCCCTTGGGAGAAGGTCTCTGAAAAAGTAGTAGAAATGTCCGGACATGAGACCCATAATGTCCACCCAGAGGGACTGTCCCATGATAAGGTGCAGGAAGATAAGTGCGAAGGGCAACTGGTAGCCCTTCACTGTGAAGAAGTAAATAGACACTTGGCTCCAGGCCTCCCTCCTGGACCAGTAGTAAATGATGGCGAACAAAAGGGAGTTTCCCAAGAAGGGATAGCCTGCGGGGTGGGGAAAGAGAAACGCGAGACGGAGCAAAATGAGCAAAATGAGCAAAATGAACAAAATGAAGAAAATGAAGAAAATGATCAAAATGACCAAAAGAAGCAAAGTAAGCAAAACAAACAGCTGCACACATTTAACTTCGTCCTCGTTGCAGCAGGGCACGGGGGTAAAAATGCCTCAACGGGGAGACACAACAGGAAGGTATACAGCGCGGAACGGGTTAAAGCTGCACACGTGTTTCTTCCCTGTTGCCGCTTCGCACTCTGCATGGCGATGCCTTACCTCTGGGCCAATAAAACAGAATGCTTATCAGCGATAAGAAGGTGCACTGAATTGTGATGAAGTACAAATATGATCCTGGGCTGGAAAATACTGCATTCTTCTCGAGGGAGGAAGAAAACTGGGACAATAAAGACATAAAAAAAACCCAAGAAAGAGAAAACTTTCCCACGTACATAAAGTTAAGAAATATCCTCCATAGTTGGTAATTATTATATATCAAATTCCAGTCCAGCAAAAGGTACACAACATTTAGCAAGTTGCATGTTATGAGAAGGGTCACTAAAAAAATTAGGGTTATTAAATATTTCGTTACATTTGGTAAGTTTCCATACCAAACATCCGGCCCGGATATATCCATTTTATTCTGTACGACTCATGTAATGTGGCGGTAGGTGGCGGTGGCCATGGAGGTGGGCGTCGTCGCGCACGTTGATATGTCGCACACCTTGATATGCCGCGCACCTCTACTTTCGCGGTGTCGCCTTGGGATTCTCCACTAGTGAGTGGCCAAGCGCATAGTACTAACTACACCCTTAAGAACGTGTAACAGGCTCTGCCTGACGAGCAGTAATGAACTGAAAACGAAAGGGAGCAGCGACTCAGCACTGGTATATCTCACATGTTATGTGTGTACACACATGTAGGCCTTCGAAAAAAATGGGGAGGCGTGAATTCGACTACAAGGGAAACTGTTAGCTGTGTGGGAGAGAGAAAAGAAAAACGCTCCATTAGTCAAACGAACGGGTTCAAAAGGTACATATGGCACGTATAAGAATGTACCTGTATATATATGTATATGCCCTTTCATGTATATACACGCGGTGCCTCTCTGCTCTTACCTTTTAATGTTCCAAGTAGGTCACATGACGTACACGAAAAATGCATTCTTTCATTTGTTCATTTTTCACTTTTCATTTTTTCATTTTTCCTATTCAGATGAGATACAGTTCTGCTTATTCTCACGAATTGCGGCAATATTTATTCCCCAAATGAGGAAAAAAAAAAAAAAAAGAAACATTAAAAAGTATGCCTTATGTTCCATCGCATCATATTGATGCAAAAGTGAAATGACTCTGGTGTTGATTTGGGCCTTGGTCATTATGTATACATAATATTGTGCATTTGTGCCTCCTCTTCATGATAATTGCATTTTTCGCCTTTCTCGTTGGAGTCCTCTCCACTGGGTTTTTTTTTTTTTTTATTTTTACGTCACAATTCGCAGTGCTGCGCTTTTCTGCTGTGTTTTTTTTTGCTGCGTTAAATGGCCGCCGCTCTTCGCCTGCACCTTCCCGCTGGGTTATTTTTCACTCGATCGGCCTTCATTTGGACCCTTTTTTAAACCACCGTCAACTTGGTTTTTTTTTTTTTTTTTTTTTGTGAGCTACCTTTGTGTACCTTCACCCATTATTTTGCAGAACGTATGGGATTGCGCGGTTCTGCTGTTTTGGTCCTTATGCGCAACTTTGCATGTTCACCACGGTTGGGGGAAAAAAAAAAAATACACATAATGTATGAAACATAACACATGATACATTGGGACAGGTGTAGCACTACTTGTGTCCGCACCGCCGCTGTACGTAACTATTTTCAGATTTGCCTTTCTGGGCAGATTCCCCAGCTGGCGCGTACTATATATAGGCAAGTAGGGCCGAACATGTCAACAAAGGGGGGGGGAGGGTGCGACTGCTCTACTTCGGCCATGGTCAAAGTAGAACACTTTGCATTGGAGATTCCCAAAATAGCGGGTGTAAATGTAAAGTTTGGGGAGCCAACCGTTTTTTCTGTTCTTTCAACTCCGAATGGACAAAAAGAGACATGCGCGCAAAGAGGCAAAGAAGCAAAGAGGAGGGAGACTGAAGCTGTGAAGCGGCGGAACTTGGTGCAAAAAAGAAAAATGCCATCCGAGGGGAGTGACCCACATTGATGGGGTGTAACATTTCGAGGGAACCCCCGTACAGTACTTTGGACACGATAAGGTGCTGACAGTTGGAAAGAGAGGGGGGGGCAAGGGATAGACTTTATTACCTCTTGTTACGTCGTTTTACCTCTTGCTACATCTTCTTACCGCTTTTTACCCTTTTTTTTACCATTTTTTAACTACTAAATCGAGAGGATAATACTGGTCAATTTCGCGGAGGGACTTTTCACCGCGTGTAATTTTTCCCTGTGTGTGTAGGAGGTGGGATATTCCTGCACCGCCACTGTTGCAGTTGCGTATTTTCTTCCGCCTCCACCATGTTTATCGGCAGGAGTGTGCACACGCTGCAGTGGGGGAGAGGCCACCTCAAGCGCACGTGCATGTGGAGGCAACTCATGTGCAACTATTCCAGTAAAGAAAAGGTGAGTAGCAAAATATACACGCAGAAGAAGATCACGAAAAGGGAGAGGCTCCTAGGCACAGTCAAGCCGTTCGTAGACGAAAGTTGCGACAGAGCAGAGCCGTATGTAATAGCGTACTATTTAAACAACCCAATCAATTTGTCAGCCCTGAAAAGCGCATACGAAAAAGTGGGGTCGCAAGTGTTGTACAAAGAGCCCTATTTGTACGTGGAAAGTTGTGCATATTTTAACCAACAAGATAGTTCAGCAGTATTCTTTAAAAATGGGTGCATGGTCATATGGAGCATGAATAAGCAAAACAGAAATAAATTCTTTCACTTCTGCAGACCATTTCTAAACCTAACAGGAAGTAACATTGAGAATTATGACTTTGAAGAGTTGCAAGTAGAAAATATAAGTAACAAAAGTTACGTGAATAACTCGGTGATTTATTTGACTTCAAATAATTACAGGACGACGGATAAGATAGCCATTTCTTTTGGGCTTCTAAGTGCCGTCCGATTAAATAATTTAGAAAAGAAAATTGAGAAAAAATTATTTTACGAAAATGATCATATCGAAAATTTAAAAAAGAAAATCAAGTCAAGTAACTTAGACTTTTTATCAAAGCAATTATTTACCTCCAAAGTTACTCTGCACAATTTGCGATATGAATTGAATATTGACCAGGACATTCTGGACGTCCCAGAAGCGCTGTGGGAACTGGAGTATCAGAAAAAGCTGTTCTTAAACATCCTACACATTTTTGATATAAAGCAGAGGGTTGATTTACTCAATCATAGACTGAGTTGGACTTTGGATTATTTGAATTCCTTCTTGGACTACGTAAATCAGAAGCACTCCTCCCGTTTGGAGCGCATCATCATCGTCATAATTGGCCTCGAGCTTGTGCTCGGCATTATGCAGATGGTTAACACGATTCGGTTGTAGGGATTATGCGTGTCTGTCTGTCTGTGTGCGGGTTGCTCTACTCTTCCCGCGTGATCACCTTCGGGGGATTACCATTCCCTTAGGTAGAAGTGAAACCGTGGTGGGGGGAGGCACGGGGTACAAAAAAAAAAAAAAAAAAGAGGGGATGCAAAAATGTGGAAAGAAAGGGATATGTTATACTACCCATATGGAGAAAAAAATGAGAGTGCTTCCCATAAAGTAGCTCCACTGTGGACGTTCCGACTGTAAGGCTTCCTTTTGCCACCACGAGGAAGTCACAAATGGACGATTAACTCGATAACCCCTCCCCGTTTTGTCACATAATGTTTGTCACGCTGTGTAAATTGCCACAGCTCCGTTTTGCCCTCTTCCCCCTAATCCAAATGCACAAAAAAAAAAACTCATTGGTAATTTTCCCCTTTGGAGGAATTAAAATTATACTTTATGTCCCACGCAGGGAGGATGGTATTAATGGAGCAGTCATCTGGCAGGTAGGGGGGGAATCCAGTTGGGTATCTTATCTTCCTGTCTACTATGCCCGCCGAGTTACTTTCCTTCTGTTGAGTTGCCAATTCGTCGTACAGGAAATCTACGTTTTTCTTTTTATAAATGTACTTTAGGACGTACTCCTTTATGGCTAGGTTGATGCTTTCTTCGTCTATAACAAGCACTTCTTCCTGTTCGGTGGTGGTGTTGGTGGGTTGGTTCTTTGGTTGCTCTGCCTGGTCTTTTGCACCATCATTTTCACCACCATTTTGTGGTTCCTCCGTGGGGGCCTTTTCTTCCGACACGCCCATCCCAACTTGGTTGCTTGGCTTCTCTGCCGATAGGTCGCCCCCAACTTGGCTGCTCACCTTTCCTCCTTCCTCCATTTGGTCCCTATTAGGGGCCATTCCTACATCATCCCCTGCATCCCAAATTTGACCACTGCTACTCATCCCATGGGGCACCTTCCTTCCTTTGGTGGTGTCATCCGTCTCCTCCTTCACATTGTTCTTTTCATCATTCAGAAAATGGCTTCCAGTATCTACTGGGTCATCACTAGGATTTACATTATTTTGAATTTCGTTCGGAGGGCTGTTCACCTCGGGGTGTACTTGTTCTGTGCCTTCGCCAACCGCTTTATCCTCTGAGCTGTTTAATTTGGGTGCGCCTTCGATTGCGTCTCTATTTTTACTTTCATCGTTACCCGATTTGTCTGGCGCGTTCGTTTCTTCTTTGCTCAAAGGCGCTTCTCCTTCCTCCTCATTTGGTTTAACTTTTTTGGAAAAGTAGTTCGAAAAGGTTCTGAAGATGGTGAAGTCTTCGGCGGTTTGGCCGGTCTGGTCGATTTGCTCGGTTTGCCCGGTTTGGCGTGTTCCCCCTGTTTGCCCTGTTTGGCCCATTTGTTCAGTTTGCCCCATCTGGACGGTGTCAGCTTCCACCTTTTGCTGACCCTCTTCAACATCCACCTGTTTCTTCTGCTCTCCATTTTCAAAATTAGCTTGGATTTGTTCTTTATCCCCCCCTGCGGCTTCCTCTTTCGTGCCGTCTTCTACCCCACATCGCAATTCAGCAAGGCGATCCTTGTCCTGACTCTGCTCCTCCGTTTGGGTCACCGGATCGTCTGCGCTGTGTTGGGTACCAATGCCTAAATGGATCCCTGCGCTGTCTCCCTCTTGGATGTCATTTCTCGGATTGTGTTTATCCACCTCTCCGTCACGCTCATTCGCCGGGGTGGCTGCCATTGCAGGTGACACTGCCTGTGCTGTCCTATCGTCAATCACTCCACCTTTAGAATCAGCCCCGCATGCATCCTTTGGGATGTCTGTAGTTTCTTTACTTTGGTCCGTTCTTTGATGACCTTCAGTCATTCCTTTACTTGCGTCATCCTTCTTTGTGCCATCGCCATCATTGAAGCTTCTCACCAAATCGGGACTGATATGATCCTCCTTCTTATCCTCCCTCCTTGTTGGGTCAGCCTTAATCAAAAGTCTCCTATCGATGCCATTCTTTTTTATATTTTTGGCATGCCTCAGAATTTTTATCGTTTCATTTTGTATTATGTCGATCAGAAGGTGAGTAATTTTATAGTCGTACTTACTGACGTGGAAACTTTGAAGTAACTTCTCTATCTGTAGTTCGAGGCCCGGAATTGCCCTGTAGTATTCGTCGAGGAGTCTCCTATCATGGTCCTCGTCGTTATCTGTTTGGGGGTACCTTTTGCAAAGAGGACTTCTCTTCCTGACCTTCATCCTGCGCACAGATAGCCACTTCGTTGGAAGTTACGCAACAAAATTGGCTACGCGTTTTGGAGGTGTATCTCCGGATGTGCTGATTGGGAATCGAATTCTACTCTACGCATCGTTCTCTGGATGCACGTATACTTCCGAAGTGACGGCTTCATTTATCAGTCCATTTTAACTTCTCATGGGTGTGGGGCCTTGTCAGCGCAACACTTTTGGTGAAGGGGGAAAAATGCAAAAAAGCGAGTTTTTCACTGTCGATATTTTCTGGCCAATCCCGTGCAGGAGGCGAATTTCAATTCGTCAATTCGGGGAGAGAGCACTCTCTCTTTTCCTTGTGAATGTTAACGTACGGGAATGGGGTGGGAATAGGCTAATTTTAATTATGACCATCTGCTCTGGGGCAACGCGCATATCGGTATATATATAAAAATGGAACGCTCACGTTTTTCTTCTTCGCACTGGGCAATTACGTTAACTTTTGGGTGGTGGGAACGCATTTTTTTTATCATTGCAACAGGTTTTTTTTTTTTCTTTTTTTCAACCTTTTGGCCATTTGCAGCATTGTAGAGGGGGGAATTATGACACTTTAATAAATTTCGAAAAAAAAAAAAAAAAAAAAAAGCAATATGGAATATGTAGTATGCAATATGCAGATTGTCGAAACGAGAGAACAAACGTACAGAACGATTTGACTTTGAAAAGGGAAATGGAAAGTGGAAAATGGTTTATGTGGCGCACAGATATGGCGAGCAAAAGGGGGGCATTATTTATAAGGTACGACGAAAAAGGGCGTTTTCTTTTTCTGTCTTGGCTCAGATGTTCGCTTTCGCGTTCGTCTTCTGTACTTTATGGTTTTCTCTATTCGGTCATTTTCTTTACTTTGTCCTTTTCTTTACTTTGTCAGTTTCTCTTTTTATTGACCTCCGCTACCCCTTCACCTTTTCTGTACTTCCTCCTTTCTGGATTGCTTCCATCCGAGGGGGGTCCCCCCGCAGGAGTGTACATATGTGTAGGCTTATATATACATGCAAAGGTGCGCCTCGCGCAGGGGGCAAAACAAAATATGACTTCGAAGAAAGGGAACGAAAAAATGTGTTTGTCAAACTGATCCATTCTACGCAGAGCGGTTAAGAGGTTAAGCGGCTACGCAGTTATGCGGTTCAGCCGCTAACGGGATGAAAAAAATCCTGCACTGTGGCCATATCTGCACTCAAGAGACGCGATTCCCTCGTTGGGAAAAAGGGGGGGGCACTAAACACTTATGCCGCAGCCTGAAAATATGCTAAGCGTCATTACAGGGCGGGCCCCTACCGGCAAATCGGTTGAACTTAAATTCTGTACAAAACAAAGGAAGCGGGTTATACGTAACACGCTTTGTGAACTTCCCCCCCCCCTTCCGTTAAGGAATATCATTTTATCCGTGTTGCCATTTCGAGTTTGTCGGGTGTGTTGGGCGTAAGTCGTGGTTTATGTTCCCGGAGGAAAAATCCGAACAGCACTTTTGTCGACATAGGGCATCTAGGCATAAAGGCTCCCCATCACTGTGTTTTTCCTGCGGTGGCCTGGCCGCGGCACACCTTTATCGGGGAAATGAGCAGCGCGTCAAGCTGCTTCAACTGCGGAAGGATAGAAATTATCTCTGTCCTGTAGTCTTCCTTCAGCTTGTCCTGAATTTCATTCTTTTCCAAATAAAGCGTTTTTAAGTTATCATTTTCACGGAGATTTCTAATCATATCGATGCTATCAATGTTGTTGTTATTTAACCACAGCTCTTCCAAAGATTTCAACTCTGAACAGGTTACTATATCTCCGATTTCGTTGTAAGACAGATCGAAGACCTTCAGGTGCTTCAACGCTTTTATGTTTTCTATGATGGTAGTTAATTTATTGTAACTGAGATAAAGCTCAGTGACTTGTGGGATGTTTTTAATAGCCTCTACGGACCAGTTGGTTAATCGGTTATGTTGTAAGCTTAGCTTCTTTAATTTTGGAAAACTCGGCAAATTCATCTCTTCTATTTTGTTCTTTCCCAGCCACAGCTCTTCCAGGTTTATCAGGCTTTCCAGATTTTCAATTTTTCTGATTTTGTTGTAGCCCAATTCTAGCAGTCTCAGTTTTTTGCAATTTTGGAGGTTTTCGATCTGGAAGAGGGGTGGCGGTGGGGAGGTGTAAAGGCAGACATCATCGCGCGGGGTGTTGTGCAAATGACCATGCCCGTTGCCGTGAGTCCTATGTGCACAGTCACGGCTGTGTTTTATGCCCGTTTTGCACTGTCAAGGTTTTACATTGCCAAGGTTTCTACTTCTTCACCTTGTGCCCCTTCTGAGGGGCCTGGGGACAGGCGGAAAAAACGCTCTCTCTTAGAGGTCCCCACTTACCTTTGCGATTTTGTTGCTTGACAGGTACAGCTCTTCCAGGTTTACCAGCGTGTCGATGTTCTCAATGATCCGAATTTTGTTGAAGGAGAGGTCGAGTATTCTGCGGGGAAGGAGGGGTTCCTTGCGTGGGGTTTATTCATACATACACGCGGACATATATATATGTGTGCACACTGAGGTGAGTGGCCGAGGAAAGGCCAAACAGACAAAGTAGCCAAGTGGAAGTATTACTTCAAATTTGTGAGCATGCAAATGTTTTCTATTTTTTTAATCGAATTTTCGTATAGTTCTAGGTTCTCCAACTCCACGTTGTTTTCCAAATTTTCGATTTTTTCGATGCAGTTGGAGATCAGCTGCAGGGTCTGCGTGGCAGGGAAGGGGCCAGAGTTTGACGGGAGGGAAGACATTTACACGTGGGAAGCAGCTGCAAGTATGAGACAGATCTATGCAAGACTGTAGGTCCAAAATGGGAGCATGTCATCATGTATGCCCCCGTTCAGAAGGGATATCTTCCCCCGGGAGGTATACTCCGGCGAGTGCGCACAGACGCACCTTCAAATTTTTGCACTTTTCGACATTCTCTATTTTCCTAATTCTTGCATACTGATGCGAAATGACGGTCTCCTTCTCATCAAACGCGGTTATTTCTCCGAGGACATTGTAAGTGGTCATGGCTGAGCTATGGTGGGGATTTTACGTTTTGTTTCCTCGTTAAGGTAGGTATACATCTGTATGCTGAGTGCGCGCTGCTCCTGGCGTTGCGCGGGCGGTCTTCGGCTGGGATGGGCAGTGGCGCAGATGTTACACCGATGTTACGCTGATGTTACGCAGATGTTACGCAGATGTTACGCTAATGTTACCCCTATGTTACGCTGTTCCTCGTGGGGTGAATGACGGCGAAGGTGGCGACAAAATTGGCAACAAAAATGACGGCAAATTTTCCCGCTTCAAGGTGTACACTTGGCACTTTCGCGGGGCCCCAGCTCACGCTTCGCCGTCGTAGACTTGGCACTTCAGAAGGTGCCTACATCACTCTCCTTATTGCAGGAAAACACGTTTTAGCGTCCTCTCAATGTTTCCCTCTTACAATGCGTACTTTTCAAAAAGAAAAGAAAAAAAAAAAGAATACAATTTTTGTACGCATAAAAAAGAAAACGGGTATAGGCTATAAACAAAGGCGCACTTTTTTTTTTTTTTTTTTTTGGATTGTGCCCTATACTTTTTTATCTTAGAGTTTCACGGTCGTGACATTTTTCCTTTTCTATACATCTCACCAGGTGTTTGGAAGCGCAAGGTGGGGGGTTCCCTCTCTTTCGTTTCTTTTAGCGCATAGTTTGCAATGTTCATCGCGACAAGTCTCGTTTTTTGTGATTTACAGTGCTGTCCGTTTTCTGGGCGTATGGGGGGAATGACCACCCATGTAGAGAAGATGTCACGAGAGAGGAGGAAGCGAACAAGTGAACATGTGTAAGGAGCCCATTGAGTGGGCTTTTCTTTCCCCCCTTTTTGAGCTGCGGGAGAACTCTGATGGGAGGTAAAAATGGAGAAAACTGTGCAACGTTGGGTTGTGTTGCAGTTCGGTGGGAAGCGGCTGAGGGGATGACAAGCTACCCTTTTGATTGATAGTTCACCACCCAGTTGATTGCCCGCCCGTACTTACTACACGACCGAGGGGAAAGAATGCCCCAGAGGATAAAGACACACAAGTTGTACGCTAATATACATATGGAGGGGGCGTTTGTATCGGGGACACCCTTCTGTGCAATATGAGCAGAGGCACACGGTGGTATTTCACCGGTTAAGTTACTGCGTCACTGAGGGGATTCATCATTGTGGTAGGACAGAAGCCATAAGCACGTGGGGATAGGAGTTATCCCCCTTCATTAGGTTACCAAATGTTGTAAAAATGAGAGCGGGCTGCGGCGGGGTGGGTGGGGATAACTACTGCCTGGTGATTGTCCAGCATGGATTGTGCAGAGTATTTCAGCTTGGGTAGATCCTGCGGTTTATCCCACCTGGTTCTCCCCTTTTGGAAGAGGCGTACCTTTTTTACAACAAAATATAGGAGTTACAATTTTGCGTGAGGTATCATACACAAGTTGGTGGTGGACACATGGAGGAGTTAACCCTCGCGAGGTTGTTATTTACTTTTTCGAGTCTGGAAGATGGAGAGAAAGTAAAATTGCAGGCATGATGGAGCTGAGGATCTGTCTTCCCATAAAGGAATGCAAATTGAACGTGAGGGGAAAGACAAAAAGGTAGAGACATGCTCAGATTCGCACACCCTTGTTTTGCACGTCTCTCCCAAGTTTCGGGATTCACTTCCCGTTTGCACTAACGTAAAAGAGGAAGTGCAACAGACTAGGGTAGGGATACTGCGAGCGTACAGCTCTGAAGTAGTTCTGCATGCTGGAAGGAAACCAGTCCGCATTTGAGTCGTCCAACAGGAGGGAAAAAATGGATGGGAAAAGTGGCGTCAGGTCAATTAAAAAATTTGTTTCTTCCGTCCCATAACATGTAGACGTCGTAAAAACGATGTAATCCATTCCATCATCAGAAAAACGAATGAATACATTTTTTGACAAAATTTTCAACAAATCTGTGTCGCTGTAAAAGACATTCCGACATTCCTCTGGGAATGACGTGGACGAAAGGAAAAATAAAATTGCGAACATCAGGGGGCTGAAGAAATAGGCCATTTTAAAAGATTCAATGATTTTTTCAAATATAGCCACAGACAGCTGGGCACTAATCTGTATTTCTTTTTGCCGAGCGCAGGCTTTTATGCTTCTTCGGTTTGTTTGTAGCAAGCGGTCCACGTGTATGTGCAGCGGGTGCGCGCCCGGACCATCCACCCGGATGGCATCTTCGCAGTTACCATTTTGGCAGTCCCCCTCATTATGAGAATCGTGCCTCCCGAAATCACTAACAAGGCGGGATACATCCTGTACAGGGATGGGATGCTTCTCCCCCTCGCTGTCTGCACAGGCCACTCGCTTAAAAATGTATTCCTCCGCTATGCGCACCAGTTGTGCATAAACCTGCCTCTTCTCACCCAGGGAGTCTCCAATGCATTTTCCCTCATTGATGATAAAAAGTTGAATAAAGTATTTAAAAAAAATGGATATGTCCATCTGCTTTCCGATAAAATGAATGACGTGTTTGTTCAGTAAAAATTTGAGGACGGGATGGACTACTGCGTCTTCTTTCTCGGTGGCTTCCCCCTCGTGGGGAACTTCCACACGTTCTTGTTCCACGCATCTCCGATTACACTCCCTAAATATATTCTTAAGTAGAAGCAGGAATATATTCTTCTTGCTGTGGTAAAGGAGAAACTTTCCTTGGACGTACTTACGTAGGAAAAGTATGATGTTCTTCGGGATGTCCACGTGGTCGCCACTGGTTGGAGGGGTTTCCTCGATTATTCTCTCGTTACGCTCATTCGATCTTTCGCGGGAGGTGTCCATTTCTTCAGAGGTAGCGTCCCCCAGGTGATGACAATTTTGTGAGGAAGAAATGCCCCCGTTTGTTTCTCCCCTTGGGCTAATACTCCCTGCAGAAGAGGGCGTGGAGAAAATTGCCCCCAAACAAAAGTAGCTTAACGGAACGGATGAACAGAAGCTCAGAGAGTATAGTAGCCTCTCCACGGCATCTTCATCGGACTGATCGGTTTGATTACACATGAGGTGTGTTCCTCTCATAACGGCGTGAACGTTGTAAAAAAGGTACGACAGCGGTAAAAAGAGGCTATACGAGTCTTCCTGCACATGTTCCATGTAAAAAATGTCCTTCTTGAAGTGAATCAGTGTGTCCTCTTCAAACTCACTAATATCTTGAGCAATGCGTTTGAAAGACTTCACTGTTGTGTGCTCCCCTTTGTCGGTAGGAAAAAATGGGAGCTCCACGACGATGAGCAAAATGATATTTAATATTTGGAGAAGAATGACGAAGAAGAAATGCCACTCGATTTCGTTTTTGTAAATCACGTAGTTGAAAGGGAGGGGGCCGTCCGTCATGCGGCGAATTATCTTCTGGATGATGTTCGGGTAGCCAGCGTCCCTCCGAGGCTGATTCGGCGGCTCCTTCTGCTTCTCCCCCGCGTAAGCTTCTAACAAGTCGTTAAACTGATCCATAACCGCTCGAAGCAGCACCTCTAGCGTTTTCAGCAGTGCCTCTACCTGATCTTGGGCAACATACTTTTCTCTAATCAGGCGCTTCCTCCTCATGGACCAGAAAACAGAAAAAAGGTAAACTCCACACTCGTGAATTAGCTGCAGGTTGCACAAGTGGGCGAAGTCCCATTTGTTCTTTTGCCTGTGGACTCTTTTGACTGGAAAGTCAGCGTCTGCAATGTGAGCGGTTCGAACGTCAGCGGTTGGCATCTCATCGATTGGCACATCGGGTATCCCCTTCATCGGCTCGTGGCGAAAATAAGTTCTCACCTGAATCTGCAGCGTGTTTATAATTTTATTCGTGTAGAGGAATCCTGACAAGTCGACAGTCCTCCCCACAATGTTGTACGTGGCTAAATACAAATACACTTGTGCGAGAAACCTTTTGTAGACGCCATGATGATCATGGATGTCCCCTCTGTTCAGATGATTAATCAGGTCATGAAAATAGTCAACGGGTTCTATGTACAGGTTGCAAAAGAGTAGCAGTCTAAATACCTTCAAAACTTCGCTTCCCAAAAAGAAGGCCCCCCTTCTGTCTCCACCATTTCGAATAAAAGGAAGACTTCTATAGAATAGCAAAAAGGGAAGGACTTTAAATTTTTCCAATAGGTCCTTATCGTAATTGTATATGATAACATACCTTATCAGCGTTATTAAGTTATATGTGAAGTTTGTTTCGACATGATCCGCTTGGTTTATTCCTCGATGTTCCCTCTCCCTGTGCAAATCGCTTCCTATTATTTTCGATTCGTATAATTTTTCTAAGTTGGTTATCAGGTCTCTACATTTGAGTAGGTTCACTTGCTGTCTGTATCTGGACAAGAGACCTATTAAAAGGCATACACAACTGTTTTCCACTTGGACTACGATGAAATTGTTTTCTAGAATGGTGCTTATGTTGGTGAGGACATCCTCATGTACGTATCCGTGAAAGCCTTCCAGGTGTATCATTTTAACATTAATCTTTTGTATCTCTTGTAGGTCGTCCCCGAAGCTGGTGAGGGGTTCGAGGTGGGCGATGATCTCTTCCTCTATGGGAACATCTGTTATCATCACGTTTGGCTGTTCTTCCCGGTTTGGCTGTTTTTTGTGGTTTTCCCGTTTTGTCCAATTTTTGAGGTTTTCCCTTTCTGATTTGTCTCCCCCTTTCCCTGTTATGTGTCCCTTTTGTAACTTCTTGGCCACCTTGGACCAGTCGGTGGCGCCCCACTGCGCTGAGTGGTTCCGCGGGTGTCCCGTCTCCTCGCCGCCCAGTTTGACTTCACCCGGGGCGCTACCCCCCTGCGCGTATTCTTTAGCAGATTTGTCCGTATATTCCTTAGCAGATTCGTCCGCGTATTCCTTAGCAGATTTATCCGCGTATTCGTCGGCGTTATCTTCAGCACGTACTTTAGGTGCCCCCTTCTTGCGCGTGTCATAAAAATAGACGTTACATCCTTCGAAGAGAAAGGCGCTGTCGCTGAAAAAGTCCAGGTAGGAAAACGCCTCGTAGTCGTGAAAGAATCTGAGCACGGGGGAGTCCCCTTCCCCCCAGTAATCAAACACCACGTCCTCCCTCAAAGCGCAAACATTGTTGGGGAAGGTATAGCTAGCCAAGCAGTGCACAGAACTCATTTCGATATTCTTGTTCCTGCAGTGCTTAAGCAAGAAAAGGAGCTTGTCGAATAGGTTTAAGTCACTGTTCAGGTAGCTGAAAAATCTTCTGTACGTGAACCCAAAGGAGTATTTGTCTTTTATTGGGAGGGTACTCTGGTCGGGGTAGAGGTCGGATGCTAAATGGTCATAAAAACTGAAGGCTCTTAAATGCGAGTTTACCAACACATTGGTCATAATTTTCAGAGCTATACAGACTTGACTGTTATGCGAACTTTGACACAGAAAAATCATTTCTGGGAACGTGTAACCACTATTAAGTGGCTCATCGTTGTGGTGATATAGTCCATCAAAATGATTGAAGATTTTTTTTTTTTTTGTTCAATTCTGTTTCGTTTATTTGTATTCTTAATTTTCCTTCAAAATCGAAGCGTACTTGATGCAATTTGACTTCACTAAAACTTCTCATTTCTCTTACCTCTTCATCCCTGACTGGATTTGTCCACTGCAGTTTTGCTACTTCGTTTTGGTTTATTTGGAAGGTCAATTGGTGCTTCTCCTTCACTTGATTCTTCCTTCCTTTCCTGTCAACATCGCTATGGTTGACCTTTTCGCGTCTGTTCGGTTCGCTCTTTCCGTCCTCACGACTCCCTCGATCAGTAAGATGGGCGGCATTGCCCTCATTGGCAAGGTTGGCAACGTTGGTAGTCGTTGCCACACTTGGCGCATCAAGCGCGCCATAAATTTCACCGAGGTTTATCCTCTCCTGCAGGTCGTCTTTTTGCAAGTTTAACAGGCTCCGGTGCAGGGCTGGTGGGAAACTCACCCGCGGGGGGTCGCCCGTCTGGTTCCCCCGGCCCCTCAGGCGTTGTTCCTCATGACGCTGTTGTTCTTCCGTTCTGTCTTGCTGCTCACCTCCATGTTGCTCGTCTGGGAGGCCGCCCTCCTCATCGCTCGAAGAATCCACGTACCTTTCGACTATGTCGAAGTCACACCGGTTAAGGCTGGGCTGGTCGTTGGTCCGTTCCTGCCGCAGCTTATCTTGCAGTCGCTCCATGGTGTACGGCGGAGATTGGCAACGGATCAACGGATCAAAGGAGCTGTTGCGAAGAGAAGTCCGCACGAAGGTTTTTTAATTCTGGTCTGACTTTTTTTATTAACCCATATTTTCTCCTCTGTTGAGTGACCACACCGTCTGTATTTATGAAAAAAAAATTTCTATTTTTTTTTGGCGCTGTTTGTCATGTAGGGTACCCCCGCTCTTGCCTCATATGGCGTCCCCTCTGGAGAAACGCACCAGGGCATGAGGCGTCCCGGGGTGGGTAGCAACAAAAGGGATAACAACAAAAGGAAAAATACAAATATGTAGATATATATATAATATATATCTATATTATGTATAATTTTTTTGGGGGGAGGGATCCCGTTAAGGGGTGACCGACAATCCAATGGCGCGCAAGTGACGTGCCGCAAAAGTGCAACTGTTCCAGTTCGTTCGGCCGAGTCGCTTGCAGCGCCCAGTTATTTTTACTAAGCAACTCGCGCACCGCACTGGAAGAGAAAAACTCCCTCATCGCTCTTGGGGACACCCACAAGTTGAAGGCGCGGGAAAAGCTAGTACGAAAATACACACAAAAAAAAAGAAAAAATGGAGAACATAAATGTAATGCGATGCTCTCGGAGTGATAACTTACCATTTTTTCTTTTCTTTTTGCTGACCCTCTGTTAATGTTGCAAGTGGAAGGTATCGCTCTATATGCCCCCTCCCAGAGGCCACCCTGAGAGGTCGAAAAAAATGATCGCATGGGCAAAATCAATCGTGGGGATGAAGCCGAACGGGTGGAGAGCCCCCCGGAAGTGGCTTCCAACCCCCGCAGAGCACCGGAGGCTGTTCGGGTCAAGCACCACACCCGATGAGCTCACCACAAAAGTCATAATGGAGAATAACTACGGACACATAAAACAGATGAAGAGCCAGGAATTGAGAGTACTCTCAGAAAACTGCAGCAACAAGAAAATCCGAGACGTAGTTTTATGGAGTGAGATATCCAGAAATGCTATTGACCGATGTGACGAGTTTAAGTACTTCGACGCAGTGCTGTTGCTGAGCTCGTTTGAAAAGATGAATATGACAGATGATCACTTATATAAAACTTTTGCTCATGTCTTTGTAAAGCAAATAAATCATATGGAGCCAAGACACATTATCATGCTAATCAATTTGTATTGCAAAGCCAACTTATTTCCACGGGTATTATTTGTCCAAATTTTTCATGCCATAGTTAGATACTGTTCGAAATTTTATCCAGAGGAGTATGTCGATCTGCTGATCTGTTTTGCCAGCTTAAACATTTCGAATGCGGATCTGATGAGAACTCTTTGTAAATCTATGGTGAAGAATGTGAACCTGTTTGATTATACCCACTTGTGTTGTATTGTTGGATGTCTTCGACGGTTGGACGTTCATGACGATGTCATTTATTACGTATTTGATGAGAAACAACAGAAGGAGTTAAAATTGCTAACCACACAGGAGGTGTTTGATCTTATGAAAAAGGTGAAGCTACTTAAATACAGTTGGGATCTATACGAGAAAGATTTACTTGATGAATTTTTAAGACGCATTGAGACCTTCCAGGGGGAGGAAGACATCAACCAGCTGGAAGACCCCTTCGTTTGTTTAAATTTCCTCGTGTCTAAGAAGTACGTAAGAAACAACTTTCTCATCGCACTTAGCAAATGGTGTGCGTCACATGTGTATGAGTATCCTTCACGGTCCGCCAAGCGACCCCTCGCTTACCAACTCATTATGCTATACCAACTGATGCAAGAACGCGACGTTAAGAATTATCACTTTATTGAGAAGGCTATCCATAGGTTCGTCATAAGTCGGGGGGGTTTGGCTGTCAACCGGGATAAGATGACCAAGCCAGTTTCGTATCAGAAGGGACGTAAGTATATCTTCACTCGGGACCCCCTCGAGGGGAAACGCCCGGCGGAGCTGGACGCGTCAAGCGGCCCTCTTGCAGAGCAGCCCACTGGTGAGGATTCCTATATACACGATGACATACCGCACGGGATGAACGAAGTCGAGGGGTATATCTCTCCACAGCGTTACTCTGACCCGGAGGAGCCAACCCCTATGACGGAGAAACAGCGGTCCATCACTCTGAGCCTAGGGGAAGGGACTGAGCGCAAGAAACCTTCCATACATTCGCACGGAAGGCACTTCAACTTTAAGCTGCGGCAGCGGACAAAGCGCGTGAAAAATGGCCCCGTCCCGGTTGACACGTGAAGGGGGGGAGGGGAAGGCGGCGGTGCCATTCCGTAGAGACGTACACAGGAATGTAAATGTGTCCTGCGTGGAACGCCCCCCTGGTTGGCTTTTTTTTTTTTTTTTCTTTTTTTTAAAGCAATTGATGATACAGTTTTTCCTTTGAATTGTCATTGTTTCGATTATTTAATTAAAGAAATATGCAAAGTGGCATAAACGGGGAAGATGCACCGTCTCTGGTAAGACGAGGAAGAAAACAAGATGGGGTTTTCTCATCGCCGGACGGGTGGGAGAGGGAGCGCACACAGTTAAGCGCATTAGCAGATGTACTGATACGTTGCTTCCGTGTTTCTAGCGTGGGTGTTACTTTTTACCCGTCGCCTCTAACCTCCCCCGTTGTCCTATTCCTGCCATGCAGTTTAACTGTAACTACTTAAACTTAAAGCCGTTTTTTCCATTGTGCAGCCCAGTTAGGCGCGGCTCCACCCGTCTGCTTCGTCGAAGTTGTCACAGGGTGGCGTGTTCCCCGTGTGTGCCTGTCTTCCACGTCTTGCCATGTCCAGCCGCTGTACACATGCAGCTGATATATATTCAGTGAATTCAAAGATAGAAGCGCCCAACGCGCAACGGCGGGCGGTGCACGTCGCGGAATGGAAACAATACAATGGGTATGGGCGTCGGTGCTCAGGGTTAATTCCTGTTAATTTTTTTAAAGTTAATTTGGGATGTGCGTCATCTTTTTGCCTTCTAAGTTATGTTATTTTTTTGCCTTCTAAGTTATGCTATTTTTTTGCCTTTTAAGTTATGCTATTTTTTTGCCTTTTAAGTTATGCTATTTTTTTGCTTTCTAAGTTATGCTATTTTTTTTTTTTCACTTGTTCCTCTTTTCTCGCTTCGCCTCAAGACGACGGTTCCGAATCCCTCTCCGGCCGCCATTCGTACGTTTGTGTGCCTCCCACACACAACGCAGCGAAGCAGAAGCACTCACTTTTCTGCATGCGTCCAGAGCAGAACCTCACTTGAGAAAGGAAAAGGAGCTGTTCGGGAAAATATACACCTTCTGGCATTTTCTGAACCCATTAAAATTGGACGAGCTAACAAACGTGTATGCTCCCGCATATTCATAAATAATCCAGTCGTTAATGTAGCATTCTGGTAGGTATGTAATGGAGGTGATCATGTCCAGCCCATCACAGGATTGTCCAAAAATGTTGGCAAGATATATGGGAGAAGTTACCAAATCATCACATGCCGTACTGCTATCTCCTTGGTTTCGAATTACAAACACTGGGGATCTATTATATTCGTCAAATATGATTCCACTGAAGCAGCCGTATATGCTGTCACTGACGTAGTAGGAGTAGTAGTTGTATCGATTGTCGTTAATGCTGACTACCTTCCTCTTTATGTTTGTTATGTTTCCTAACTTGGAATTGCTGTTACAGCTGAGGTTTTCGCTTAGGTTGGTGTGGCTGAGTAGGAGAAGCTCTTCCGCGTTTTCTGCGTTCTTTGATCCCTCCGTATGAGTAGCACCTCCGTCTACCCCCTCCTGTCGGTCTGTCTTTCCCCCTTGGCTGTTGCTCACATGGTCGCTATACCCCCCACCGATAACCCCCCCACCGATAACCCCCTCACCGATAACCCCCTCACCGATGTTCGCTTCGTCGACGTTCCCCTCGCCTCGGTCCCCTTCGTCGATGTTCCCCTCGGTTCTGTCCGCTCCTCCGCTGCCCCCCCCCACGGGTTGCGCGCCCCTCTTCGCAAAATCAAGCGGATTCATGCCCCTTAAGTCTCTTAGCCTAATCCCCTGGAACGTGGGGTGCCTCTTGCCAATAACCTTGACAGCTAGGGTAGACGAAGCAGCAACCATGTACCTTCCGGGTTCACAAATGATTCGCAGCTTGGATTTTATATCTTTAAAATAGTGTTCGATGGACATATTAATGGCAAGCGCAATTTTCTCAAAGTTGTAGAAGTTATACTTTGTTTTCATGACCGACTTGTCATTAAGGAAGCTCTGTATGTCTTTCTTTAACTCGGCTTCATTCAACGTGCAATATTTTTTCTTCTCATTTTTTTTGGCACTATCGTATTCTAATTCTTCTGGGTAGCCTCCCCCTAGGTTTAGAATTTCAAAATGGTATCCCAATTTGTTGCTCATGTTCCAAACGTCCCTTGACAATTTAATGGCTTGACAGTAATCGAAAAGATTCTTCGTATTGCTTCCAACATGAAAGGACACCCCGATGATGTTTAAGTTGTGTTTCCTTCCAAAGGAGAGGATGTTTTCCCATTCGTGTTCATTCGCTCCGTACTTCGACGACATATATGATTTGTAATTCTTAAAATCGACGTTGATGCGGAGAAGGAGAGAACAGGTGGGATGATATTTCAGTATCTTTTTCAACTCTTCGATGTTATCAAAGGTACACAGATTTATGTTTTCATTCTTTGCATAGATCAGAGATGGGATACTCTTTATCGTGTTGGCATAAATGATTCTTTCTCGAGCCAGATCTGGAAGTAACGTTGTCAGTTTTTTTACTTCTCCAACAGATGCACAGTCAAAATTGGCGTTCAATCCGTATAAAAATTTAAGCACTACATCATCATTATTGCTTTTAACGGAATAGAAGGGAGTTACACTTGGCAGATTCTTCTTAAATCGGATGTACTGGGCCAGGATTTTCTGCAAATTTATACACACAACGGATGTGTCGATATCTTCATTTAGAATTCTGCTCAACGTGAACATCTCTATTTTGTTCCTTCGGTAGTAGTCTGTCATTTCTTCTTTATGTTTCCTTTCTGGGCACTCTTCCTCATTCGTTTGGGTTGTGTCTACTCTGCTGGTTGGGGAGCTGCCCTTTGGATCGTCTGCACTGTTTGAGCTGCTTTCCAAGGCTTCTCGGGAAAGACGTGCCACCTTTACTTCCTTCGAGTCGCCATCAAATTGGGTTGTCCCCCCTACGTTTAGGTTTAGCGAATCTTCAGACAAGTTTCTACTCGAGCCGGTGTCACTGTTCCTGTGGGGATTGCTAGGGTGCAAGCTTCCGCCGTTACTCTCAGATTCTGTCCCCATATCTACCATCATCACTCGGTTTTGCTTGCAGAATAGGTAGCTATACGTATACATGTCATTCACTACATGGTTCGGTAGAGGAGTCACAGCGAAGTTGTTTCCAGCTTCCTGGCGTCCACTCGGAAGATACAGATTGATTCCACTAACGTCGTTCACACTTTTCAACTCGTATACGAAATATTGCATTTTGAGGAAGCCCATAGTAAGTTCCTTCATGCACAGGATAGCGTAGTATTGCTCATTGTTCACTATAATATTGTTGCAGAGCTTTCGATGCAGGAGTGTTGCCTCCGAGGTGGGTGAAGAAGACATTCCTCCGACACGACTTCCAATGCTGCTTCCCTCAACATCGTAATGATAATTCATCACGTAAAACACCTTTGCTCCGTAAAAACTCAGCTGGTTCGCCATAAACCTGAAAAAGCTCTCGCTTCTTAGGTCACTCGCAAGTTCTATAGAGACGTACGACACCAAATCCTCCGGCGAGTAGTGAACACAAAAATAGTTGTTCTTCTGTGATACATTGCACGAATAGCCGCATGGTGTAAAGTAAAACTCGTTGTAAAGAAATTTCTCCTTGTTATTTTGTAGGCTGGAACATTCGTACAAATTGGTATCTATCTTCTTCACGTGCACCTGTGGTTTGGGGCTCTTCATCTGTTTTACTTGTTGGCTATTTCTAGGTGACGACGGAAAAGAGGATAATTCTGTTCCTGCAACCCTGATGCAGTTATCCAGGGCGCTGAAGCTGTTCAAACTGGAGTAGGCGTCCCTCAAGTGAATGACACTACTGTCGTTGGAGCTGCAGTGAGATGATGTGGTGATAACGCCCATTCCGCTTCCCATTCCGATAGCGCCTCCTCCTCCGACTTCGCTGTCCTTCGCCATGGATTCACTTCGCGGGTAAAATTCGTTCAGGTATGCGTTGCTGTCGGTGTTATTTTCCCTCTTCTGTTCAACTTTAACATCCCTTTGAGTTCTGCCATCCAAGGGCTGCAATTCGCACTGCATGTTCGAGACTGAGCTTTCGTGTGCGATTTGCCTCTGCATGTATTTGCTCTCGTTCGAGGTGGACGGCAGCAGGAGTGACTTCGCATTTTCGCTGGCGTCTGCAATCCAGCAACCAATTCCGACGCTGCTGCCCCTGTTGTGACCGCTGCCATCCAGGGGGAATTCATCATTCCTGTACGACACCGTGTCCTCATGAATGGTTTCATCCAAGTTTTTGCTACTCATGTCGGTGTTTTTCAAGTGAAAATTGGAGAACGCTTCTTTGCGGGGATGTCCGTAGTAGCCCATATCCTCTGCGCTTCGAAATGGAGCCATCGTCTCCTTGTACAGGCAACTCGTGTTGGTCGTGCTTTTCGAACTGCACTCTGCATAGTCATACGAATTTTCGCTACAGCATATGTCCGTTTTTTCATTCTCTTCATACACCTTCTGTGGCTCCCCTCCCGAGTGAAATATCCCTAGGGAGTCCTCGTTCAGGTACAGTTCGTGAAACATGGCCCTCTCGCTATGTTTGTTAATTCCGAACAGGTGCATTTCGGAGCAGAACTTGTGAGAGCTGGGGGGGAAGTGGACGGCCCCGTTCGCCAACCCATTAGTGGTTCCGTTCGTCGATCCATTAGCAGCATCGCTCACCAGCTGATTCACCTGCGCAAAGAAGATGTAGTGGTTCCTCCCGTGCGGCAGGGGCGTGTTGGCAAACTGAAAAGTCTTGAAGAAAAATTGGAAGAATGTTTTCTCATCCTCAATGGACTTGTGCGGGTACTCCTGCTCGTAGTAACCATCCTTCGTCTTGTTCTGATAATTCATATGTGTGAAGAATGCGTATTCGAAATTGTCCCCAATGAACTCGATAATGTCGATCAGATCATTTTGGGAAAGAAAACTCTCGTCGTACATTCCATTGGCCTTCAAAGCATATTCATTCGTCAACTTGAGTATTAACAAATCGACCAGAAAAGGAATGAAAAACAGGACCTTGGTTTTTCCACAAGTTTTTATAAACACCATGTCTGTGTAAATAAAGAGGGAGCTTTCTGACAGCAGATACACTCTACATCTTTCTTCAGCTGGTGCCTGGACATCTTCTTCTATTTCTGACACGATGCTGCATCCGATAAGGTTTAGTTTCTGCTCCCATAATTCTCTGGAGATATCCAAGAGGGATGAAATTTTCTTTTTCTTCTCAAAGCATTCCTTCCTCAGCTTGATTACAACTCTCTTTTCGATTCCTTCGAAGACGTTCATTTTTTCTCAAACGAAATGTGTGTGTTATAATGATTCTATAAAATATCGCGTGATGGAAAATGCGCGGTGAGTCCACGGTCGGAATAGTAAGGTATACTTGGCTAAGTTAGCGTCTATTATGTAGAGGCTCTCCTATGCAGAGAGGGTGGTGCTGGCGGAGGGATCCAATGGGTATTCCTTGGAGGCGGAAAAAACTTCCTTTTCTCTTCTTCGCTGCTTCAATTCGAGCGAGTGTCCTCAGAAAGGTGAAAATATGTGCGCCAATTTTGCGTACTTGACTAAAATGGTGCTGTTGTTGTTCTTCTTGTTCTTCTTCCTCTTTGTTTTTTTTTTATTTTATTTTTCTTAATGCGTCAACTTCTAATGGCAAGGGGGGGAGGGCATACAGCGCAGCGACGTTGTAACAGAGGAAAATATAACAGGGAAAAAAAGTATCGTAACAGGGAAAAATATCGTGGAAAACAGATAAATCTACTTGTGGCTACAGCAAATTGTGCGTTGTTTGCTATGTGTAACTTATCAAGGCTAGTGTGTTTTTTCCAAAGTGGTGTGCGGAAGGGGGTGGGGGGTAAAACAGTGGTGCCCTCTCTTGAATTCTTTGCCTTTTTTCACACAACATCAACATGCTCTGTGCATATGCAGGGATAATTACATATGCACAGGTACGGAGGTGCGTCTATACATATATATACATGCCTATATTTATCTGCACATGGAGAGCTTTACGTGATAATCTCTTCTTAAAGGGGGTACCCTTTCGTGGGGGAGGGGCGCACAAAAGGGAGTATAAAATAATAAATACATATATATTGCTAAACAAAAGAAGAAAAAAAACGCCTTCTAATTTACATAAAATGGGGTATCGTTGGAGGGGGTACTCT
>NW_008481848.1:88750-96055 GCF_000524495.1 Plasmodium inui San Antonio 1 | reverse complement strand
ATTTATATAACGGTATATGGGGCCATAGGAGTTTTGCACTCGTCGGTCACTTGTTTTAACTGTCCCCCGCTACATGAACTGTGTGTGTGTTTTCTCCTTTGTGCATGTTAGCCCATGATTAATTTGCGGTGGGAGGTACCCTTCCTGTCGCCTCTTCACTTGTCACTTATTCACCTGCTGCCTGTTCACCTGTTAGCCTCTTCGCTTCTCCGCGTCAGCTAGGTCCACTTCTCCTATTCTCCGATTCGCCTACGCTCCTCTGCTACCCACACACACGACACATTACAGATGGCTGTGCTGCGACTAAATGAGGGGGAGGGTCTGGTGGGGGGTAGGGGGCTGCTATGTATAGGGAGAATCGGGTGGTGAATCTCCTTCTCTGCCTTTCTTCTCTTCGTAGGGATGTCGCTATATTAGCACTATGCATATAAGAAACACTACGTAAATCGGAACGGGGACCCCCGGGTTGGGCTTCGCAAACGGGTGAGTGGTTAGTCTGTATATATATATATATGTAGCTATATATAGCTCCTGCACAGCGCGGTAGCTCTGTTGTCTCCTGGGGCTTCCAGTAAGTGTCGGAGTAACCGTCTGTCTGGTTCCAATTGAGTATATGGAACTTCCTCTATACCTTTATGTATAACTTTATAACTGTATCTATACCTTTATAAGTTCATATGAATGGATAGATATCTGCTCACATTTACGTATGACGTTATAATCGGAAAGAAGGTTGCTCCCCTTGTGTGTCGACTTGTGTATTCAGCATATGCTAGGGTATTCCCTCATTTACATTGGAACAGGCAAAAATGATCAACCTGACTCTTCTTTTCTGTTGGCTCCTTCGAAAAATTGATTTATTGAAAATCATAGTAACTTAAATTTATATAGATATATTCATAGGAAGAGTGAATCTTCTCACTGGGGTATCTGTTGATCTGGGGGTGTCATATATGGACATATACATATGCGAAGGGGCATGCATATATATGTATGTGGATAGCTGTGGGGGGCTCCGTTTACTCGCTGTGCAGTTACGTTGCGTCTGAAGCTGCAGTTGCAGTTGCAATAGTGGGTCAGTTTGTGGGGGGGGGGCTGGGGTTCCCTTTTATATGTGCACTCGCACGTGGGTAGCAGCTATTGCGGTGAGAAGCCTTTCCACTTGGGGGGAAAATGACTTAACCATGCCAAGCCAGCTGATCTTTCACGGGTGGCCGGATGGCGCGAAAATGGAGACGCAGATGGGATAATGATGTTGGCTTCGCAGCTTTGTCTCTTCACATTCGGTATGCGGTATACGAACCTTTTGGTTCATCAGTTGGTTTCTTCCATCTACACGTGGGCTCACGAAGGTTTAAGCAGTTTAACTCGTGGCTGTCAAAGCGTACGTAAAAAATGGATATGTGTTCTTATAAAATCTTAGCCCTGAGGGGACGTACTGAACAGCTCTTTTGTTTTTTTTTTGTTTCCTTTTTTGTTTCCCTTTTTGCTTGCTTATTTTTTTTTTTTCAATTTTTCTGTTTGGAAAGTTCCACTTTTGTAAAAAATCCTGAGCTTATTTAACTGAGCATTAATGTATGAAACAGCGCAGGTATGGAATTGAGTACGTGATCATAAACCAAATAGGTAGCATGCGCAAGAGGGGCATGTTTACATGACATAAAATGTACGTTTGTTAATTCGTTCTTTGGTAAATCCGTGAGTACTTAAACGCTTGGAAAATTTTCGAAGTGGGAGTGGCTTGTATACGTGTTTGCAGTAACGTAACAAAAGTGAGAATAGCTTCAAAGTAGCATAAAAACGTTCAAACTTTTTATTCACTGTGGGGATATAAATTTTCGACTGTCGAGAACGTTACAATATAATTTTTCCTTCTACGGCTTTTGTATGGGGAAAGGTTTTTTGAGGGATTATTGTTCGCTTTCGCGGGTTGATTCGTTTGATTGGTTAATTGGTTTGAAGTGGTTCGAATTTTCTACTTGGCATGTTAACATGTTAAATTTGCGTTGAATGTTAATGCGACAAACTGCTATTTTGCGAAATGGCTATTTTGGGAATTTGCGCATTTTATTTTTTAACTTTATGCAGTCAATTTCTTTTTACATTTTAAATTTATTTTTTTTTTTAACCCATCGCGCTGCGTATGCGCACTTTCCACATATGTACACTGCCTCCACATGCTCAGTTACGCATGCTTCACGCATTTTGGCGTAGGAGAAAAATATACCCATCTCCCTATCAATAGGAACGCGATGGCGCCGGGATTTCTCCCGCGGGTAGGAGGAAATGCCCAAAATAATGAGGCGATGCGATGCTATGTTTAGATTTCTGCTATTATATATATGCATACATATATATATCTATATATTTATATATATAGATATACGCAACACCAGAAATTAACACTTTCCCCGTTGCGCACAGCGCCCCTTCATAGTCCACGGGCCAGCATGGCTGTGTATAGCTCGGGCGCGTCGCCCAGTGCCCACATGCCGGAAGGCAAAAATGCTCTACTCATAAAGGGGAGGCGATTCGGCCCATTCACACATAAGGGCGCACAAAAAGAGGAAGAGAGGATAAATTCCTGCCCCCCTTGGGGGGCAGCGAACATGCAAAACACGGACGGATGATGGCATCTACATCGCGATGACCTCTTTCTCAGGGCGCAAGAGGCCACATGGACGTCGAGCGCATGCTCAGATGTATTTGATATAAAAAATGTCCTGCCTTTCCCCTGTGCGTCACATGTACAAGGGGGTTAAGAGAAGGAGGGGTAGTTCTAAAAGTGGTTATGCCTGACAGCACGTGTACATATACATACAATATGTTGCATATGCATCGTGTCGACTGCGCGGAGAGCTAATTTTTTTATAATATAAAATAGTCATCCCGCCAACGCGGTTCAGGCATTTACCCTTTTTTTTTTCTTTTTTTTTCCGTTGGCATTTCCCATCTGCTACATTTTTATGCTTTCTTCCTGAGCAGTGACGTCAGTCACCACGTATTCGACTTCTCCCGCATGTACGTAATGTATGCCTTCTTTTGTCCCCTTCCCATGGAGCTTATTATAAAAAGAAGGGGAGGAAGGTCAACTCGTCACCGACGCGACCAAGGCAACAAGGCGCATGTGGACGTAGCCATGCACAAATAAGCGCATTTATGTTTGTACGTATGTATTACTGTATGTACGTATAGTACGTATGTGCGCATGTACACATTTATATTGTATGTACGCATGCAGAAACTCCGTGTGTGGGAATCTACCGGCGTGTCTGGGGACTTTTGGCCAATGCGTGGGCCCCCTGGCAATACATTAAAAAAGGGCAAATTCACGAACGCGCGAACGCTCTATGCATTTTCGGTGAATGAATAAACCCACACAGCAAGTGAAGGCGCAAAAAATTGTTACCTTAACCGCGGTTCCCGACGCATATGCATAACAAAGCACTTGTCTGAAAATGAACAAATTGGTTAAGGGAGAAGAGGCAATGAGGGAACACCCCAGTGGAAGAACACATCAGGGGGCACCTTTTTCGTCACGCGAGTTTGGTTGAATGGGAAAGAGGCGAATTTTCATGTATAGACAGTAGCATCCCATGGGGTGTAAAGAATTTCCGTTTAACAATTTTTTTTTGGATTTCGTCACTTCCATCCCGCTCTCAATGTATAAATGTTCGTCTTATGCATCCGACAAGTACGTACGCGAAGCATAGTTATTCATCACAATGAAATTGGCGGTTTTTCGTGCTTTGGGGGGACGACTTATGTGTATATATGGTGTATGTACCGGGAGGGGGAAGTTACACCCCATTGAAGGCTTCTTTTTGCTTGTACATTTTGAAAAGCGTTACGCCAACTGTGCAAAAATGGAGGGAGTTACCCCTTGGTGTTCCCCTCCTTGCATATATCCCCTGTTAAGATAACATACTCACACGGAGGAGCGTGAGTATCCATTCTTTTTTACCACCTTCGCGCCACTCAAAACAATAATGAAGTTTCCGTTCGTAAGAATTCACACCTGAAAGGGGAAGAGAAAAAAAATGGTATTAAAATGAATTTATTGCACGGTATATGAATCTGGACAAATATGTGGGCAACTTGATTGTACACTTGTGAGAGCACGAGGGAAAATCAGCCACAGGGAAACATGTTTGAGAAGTCTTACATTTTTGCAACTCAGGTAAGTTTTTCCCCTCGTGAGTATTCCCAAATGGGAAGGCCAACCGTTCAGCATGCAAGTTTTAACCTTTACAAGGCTCCTAATGATTATTGAATGGGTGATTCCCAAATGTGCACACTTAATCTCTACAAAATATAAATGAACAGGCAGAAGCACGAGAAAAATATATCCATCGCGTAGTAGCAGCGTTCATGAAGTTTGGCATATGGTCCACGTCACTCGTCAAAACATTTTGATCGATGCGTTCCGCGGTGTTGTGTTTTTGCACACATCAGTACGTGCTTACGCACGTGTGTCATATGTGCATATGCGTGATGCATTGTCCGATATCTTCACGCCTCTGTTTTTTCCCTCTTACTGTAGCAATTTTAGACACAACATGGCCTTAAAATGCAGGCTTATCAAATGATGCTCCCTGCGGAAGGAAGCTGACCTCAGTGAGATTTACAAATTATGTTAGCAACAACCTCAGTTGTGTTGCCCTTTATTGAGCAACTTAAGGTGACGGACAGTTGTTACATCGACGCGGATATAACAGTATGACGCCCGGTTGACCACTTGGACATTTCTTAGTTCACCAGTCTAGGGACATTTTTAAGTACAACTTGTCTGGCATGTTCGGCGAAGTATACAGGCGCCTTTCTGAGTTGGCAACGGGGGTTAGAACAAAAAAAAAAACAATAATTAATAAAAAAAAATAAATAAACAAATGCACAACCCAGAGAAATGGTCACTCTTGCGAAGAGGAGAAATTGTCACATGTTCGCCCCTTTGCTAATGTCAAAATTGGCAATATTAGGGAAAATCGAATGGTTACAAGCGAGGGGAAGTAATTTTTATCTCATTTTCTGTCCAGTTAGTGCCACGTTGCATGGGAATCTGACGCGGGGAAGGAAACAACCAATGAGGCTCTTTCCCTTCCACATCACATATACACATATGTAATCATATATATACATACATATACATACACGTGTAATATCGAGGGGTCAGTTAACTTCTGCCCGCACACTGCCATGCGCAGGTCCACTTCAGAACGCCATGCCGCCGAGGACTAAAACAAAAAATGCGCCCTCTCCCATGAGGGGGAATCCAAAACGGGGGAACAAACTTGTTAAGGAATCTTGGCTTCCTCGCGTTTGCTTTTTTTTTTCTCTATTTTTTTTTTCTTTTTCCATACTGTTGTCCCTTCGAGTGGACATATACTCCAAGTGTATCACAGATCGAGGATGTGGATAATTGTGAATGGTCATACGTTTACCCGCTTGTGCATGTGCACTTGTTCACTTTGGTATTCGCCTTCCTTCTGCTTTAATTTTGCTTCCATTTTGGTTTGACTCGCATGCGAACTCCCCCGCAACGTTCCGCAGCTCAACTGTTAACTCGAGTCCACCCCGTAACGGGACTCCTCGACCCCATTAGGTATCTCCACCCCTTCCAGACGGCACACCGATTCAGGCGATACATGCAAATGGGAAATAAAAAAGTACGCTTTTAACGCAGGCGCGCGCTTCGTATTTCACTACCTCTTTCCAGTTACCTGCCCACGTGTGTGTGTAGTTAACGGAGAGAATGGATCATAGCCGTCGTCCAATGGACTAAATTTATAAATAAAAATGGGAAGGAAAAAAGAAAAAAAAAATTGCATTCCCACTCTTAGTGTGTGACAGACCCTTCCAAAGGCAGCCACGCACAAGCGCAAGTTAGTATAAACGATCATACGTACATATTTGTTTTCCCCCTTGTGTGTACACTTTTACCTTCCTTTATTCATTTCTTTCCCCACGTATGGACACACATACTAGGGGAAAAAAAATTAATCAAAACAGAAGTAGCAAATGTGCATATAATTTACTCATTAAATTTACATTTCGACACCTAAGCAAAAAAACAAAAAAAAAATTCCCCTGCACAACCAGCACACACTAGGATTCAAAATCGAATTATTTTCTTTCAAATGAAAAAAAAAAAAAGAAAAAAAAATTCTGCTTTTCTGCTCATATTTCCTTTTTTTTTCTTTTCATTTTTTTTCTCATTTTATGTTCATGCTAGGTTTTAATATCGCAAATGCATGTTTCAACTTTCTCATCGTTGTATGTGCAGCTTAAAAGACATTGAGGAACACACATTGTGCTCCGGAAATTGGACAAACACCATAAAAGGGCAGAGAAAAAAAAAAAAAAGAATTCACCACTTTTTTTAATTCCTCCTAAAAAAAATTCCCTAATTATAAGTTATGAGCGGCAGGCGTAATTTCCCCTAGTGCTGCCCTCTTACACACACGCGCAAGCGAGAAGGTGCAAGCGAAAGACGCAGATATCGACACGCGCAAAGCAACACTCGCACCCACGCATTCCAAATCTGCACAAAGTTACCATCATACACATCGCCCGTGACTCAAAGGATACATCAACACAGACGCACATTCCACCTGCCCGCCTTCCCTAATGAAAATATCCAACGCTTTCTTTCTCTTCCAATTGCTTCTCGTATCGTACTGTTTCACACCATGTCTGTCGCAAAAAGGATACGCCACTAGGGGGTCACTGCATTCATTAAAGTCTATCGAGCATGAAGTTCAGAGGAAGAAAAACAAGAAGAAAAAAATTATGTTGTATTCCATAGGCTCTGTTTTAGCACTAGCAGCAGTTATAGCAACTGGGGTAGGTGCTGGAATGTACATTAAAAAGAAAAGAAAAAACTCGTTGGAAAAATTACAAGAAATTCAACCTGAGAAGTCGGAAAACAAAACAGATGAGCGCGATTTGCTGCTGGACAAATCCAAGGATTCCAAGGTTGAGGACAAGGGGGACAGCGAAGAGGTTACTCAGGAGGTGAGCACCCCAAGCGATACGGTCAGTGTGGAGCCGATCATGAGCGAGACGGTGAACATGGAACCAGCCGTAGGCGAAAATGCCAACTTCGAAGACAGCGCGAAGGAACAAGTAGACATTGAACCAATATCAATCGAACCAGTAAACGTGGAACCCGCAGGAAACGAGACGGAGAATACCTTGCCGACGTCTGTGGAACCGGTCAATGTTGAATCTATCTCAGTCGAACCGGTGAGCGTTAATCCCATATCAGTAGAACCCGTGAACGTGGAACCCATATCAGTCGAGCCG
>NW_008481848.1:86219-87915 GCF_000524495.1 Plasmodium inui San Antonio 1 | reverse complement strand
GTAGAACCCGTGAACGTGGAACCCATATCAGTCGAGCCGGTGAGCGCAGAACCCATATCAGTAGAACCCGTGAACGTGGAACCCATATCAGTCGAACCGGTGAACGTTGAACCCGCAGGAAATGAAACGGAGAATACATTGTCGACGTCTATGGAACCGGTGAACGTTGAATCCGCAGGAAATGAGACGGAGAATATCTTGTCAACCTCCGTCGAACCGGTGAATGCTCAACCCGCAGGAAATGAAACCGAGAATATCATGTCGACCCCTGTGGAACCGGTGAGCGCTGAACCCATATCAGTCGAACCGGTGAACGTTGAATCCATATCAGTCGAACCGATGAACGTTGAATCCATATCAGTCGAACCGATTAACGTTGAATCCATATCAGTCGAACCGGTGAGCGTTGAACCCGCAGGAAATGAGACGGAAAATATCTTGTCAACCTCCGTCGAACCGGTGAATGCTCAACCCGCAGGAAACGAAACGGAGAATATCATGTCAACCTCCGTCGAACCGGTGAATGCTGAACACGAAGGAAACGAAACGGAGAACCTCATTCCGACCTCTGTCGAATCTGTTATCATTGAATCAACAGTGGGCGAAACGCTGAGTCAGGGACCAAGCGCCGAAGAAATCGTCAACTCCGCAGACAGCGTAAAGGAAGACGTGAGCCCTGAAACAACATCAGTCGAATCACTGGACGTGGAATCCACAATAACCGAACCAACAAGCAATGATGCCTCTTCAGTAAAGTCGGTGAACATCGAATCAACTGATAACGAAACAGTGAACCCCGAACCCAACGTAACCCAAGCCCCCAGCGACGAGACTAGCAAGGTAGAAGTAGACACGAAGAATTTTACTGATGAGGATCTTTCAACCATTGTGAAAGTACCCGATAAAGCGAGTGATGGATCAGCTGCAGAATCAAGTGACTTCCCCGATTCTATATTTAAGGAAAACGTGGATAACTCCAACCGGCCTGTGAGGTTGGAAGATGCGTTGCCTGACCCCCCAGTAAGTGAGGAAACACAACGTGAACCTTCTAAATCGATTGAATCGGCTGAAGGGGATTATATCACGCACAGTGGAAGTGGTGACACCACGCGAAGTGCCCCCAGCACCAGTGACGATACCAGCGGTAGTGACAATGCCAGCGGTGGTAACGATACCGGCGGAAGTAACGATACCAGCGGCAGTAATAATTCGGAAATTTCTGGAAAGGATAAATTGTTAAAGTCTGATGACTCAGATATAGAACCCCCTATTATCCCGGAAAAGTACCCAACGACTGGAATTGAAGATGCGTCCCAAACGGGTTCTCCGGAAAAGCCAGTGACAGATAGTGTTGCTTCGTCTTCCAAAGTTACGGATGCATCGAAGATGTCCACCCCCGATAAGCAGTCCTCTCCCGATAAGCAATCTCCCCCGCATAAACAATCTCCCCCACATATGCAATATCCCCCACATAAGCAATATCCCCCGCATAATAAATATCCCCCACATAAGCAATATCCCCCGCATAAGCAATCTCCCCCACATAGGAAGCCCACTCCCAATAAACAGTCCACTCCCAATAGACAGCCCACTCCTAATAAACAGCCCACTCCTAATAAACAGCCCACTCCTAATAAACAGCCCACTCCTAATAAACAGCCCACTCCTAATAAACAGCCCACTCCTAATAAACAGC
>NW_008481848.1:62790-86209 GCF_000524495.1 Plasmodium inui San Antonio 1 | reverse complement strand
TAATAAACAGCCCACTCCTAATAAACAGCCCACTCCTAATAAACAGCCCACTCCTAATAAACAGCCCACTCCTAATAAACAGCCCACTCCTAATAAACAGCCCACTTCTCATAAGAAGTTCAGTCCCCCTAAAAATGCCGATTCTCCCACTGTCTCCGGCTCCGCTCGAGTTTTCAGCAATTCTTCGAACGGAAACAAAGGATTGGGGGTGCGTGTATTTACAGACGGCCGAAGTCCCAATAATAGAAGAGGAGGTACAAATGCTCCCCTCGTTAAGTTTAGAAAGCGAGGTGACTGATGTAAAAATTTGCATGCATAATGGGGGTGCAAGGGCGTTCACCTTAAGTTGAGCACGCGCACATGTATATATCCGTTTCTGTTCTGATGGACGCGTCTGGATTGTGCAGAGGTGTAAAATAAGCAATTCTTCAGATCATAATTGGACGAGGAACAACCGGACCTGAATGGTGCACCTTCTTTAGTATCGAGACACGGCGTGTTATGAAGCCGAAACGGTGACTTACCTTTACGCATTGCGGACTGGAGAATGCTTAGCCTAGGTTCCCCAAGAAGAGTTGCCGCGCATCATCCCCTCAGTTCATCATCCATCAGCAAAACAGCCCATCAACCCAACAGCCCATCAACCCAACAACCCATCAACCCAACAGCCCATCAACCGTTGTCCCATTTTGTCGCGCACCAGCACTAGCATCCACCCCCATAAAGTAACGGACGAATTCTTTAAAAACGCACACCGAGGAGTAATATGGCTCCTCCTCCCTTCGTCACATAGTTCTCATTTCGGAAAAGGGACTAATCTTTCAAGTTCAGAGATAATTAATTTTTGCTTTCTACTACATATGTGCCTCCGGTTCGTGAGGCCTGTGTCGTGTTAGCGATACGCCTTGGAGAATAGCATCGTGTCCGTGGTCACCGGTCACACGGTCACACGTTCGTGCGTCCACGTGTCCACGTTTTATGGGAGTTTCTTTTTATTCCTTCATTCCTCTTTAATGTCTTATGCCTAATTAAAAAAAAAAAAAAAACGAAAAGGTGTACCTTCTTTTAATTTATACCCAATTAACTCCAAATTATGGTAGCCTCTTAGCACAGGTCCATTCATTTTTGTTGAGCTCTTTAAACTTCTGCATGCTCCTGTTGGCGTGCCGACAGCTTTTTACACCGACGTTGTATGCCTTCATGGGTTGGAGGGGGCGTTAAGACGACAGGCCCGCCGATACATACAGCCGCATGCACACGTGCATAGCGAGCTTCTACTCGCTTTGCCATATCCCTACGTGGCATAGTGTGCCATTATTCATTTTTTCACGTCGCGCGGTTTCGTTATGTACCTCGTTACATGCTTACGCTTCTCCCTCGTGACTAATTTTTTTGTAGCAGCTTTAGGGTTCCGCCCCTCCTCCCCATCACCATCCTTAAATTTAATAGTACATTTTTTTCTTTTATTAATCCGTAGTGAGCCCGCAAGCAGGGTTGTGTGCGAAGCACGTGTTCTGTTTAGCTTCTACTTATGAAGGTCCGTTGATATGCGTTTCTCTGATGAGGCACAAGGTGGTGCGCAGAAAAAAACAATTCCTAATTCGTCGAGGAAGAAAAATGGGGGCGCCGAAAGGAGGTTACGGGAAAATTGGCTCCATTCTATAATTTTGATGCATTCCGATATGAACCATCCCTATTTAGCCTTTAACCATTTTTTGAGGTGTGCTGTTAAATTGGTTTGAAGGGGAAGTGCCCTAAAGGCATCCTTCTGGTAGGTGTTCTTTTTCGAAGCCATTTTGAGCAAAAAGGGGAGAGTCAATCTTCTCACGAAGTGGCATTATCCCCAATGGGGAAGGAAAAAAAAAAGAAAAAAAAATGAGCTCTCCACCCATTTGCAAAATGCACTTCCTTCACCAGCAAGCGGTTTGCACTCTATGAGAACAGCGCCCCGTCTTTGTCAAATTTCGCTGTGAGGAAGTCTCTACGTCACGAATTCAACTTGGGAAAGGAATATTTTTCCTTTTCCACATTTTCTCGTGCGTTCCCAGAGCGCAACGCTAGTCGAGTGACAACAGTTGGTAGGCGCTTTACATATCGTGGAACCTTGGTAGAGGAAATTCTCCCCATTTGGGATTAAATCAAAATAATTCGAGCAACAAGAATGATGTCGGCGTATTTATATCGCTGAGTTTACCAAAAAAAGGAGAAGAGACGAATCGAAACAAACACAAACGCTCAAGGGAACGCGAAAAAAAAAGAAACAAAAGAAATAAATAATAAAAAAGGAAATAGAAAAGATAATTCTTCGCACATATTAACACCATGCAGTGTAAATCATGCTTCCTCTAATTTTTTTTTTTTTCCATAGTGCCAGTTGCCTAACAGCGCTATTTACTTTCTTACACCACTTCCAGATGAATGGCAATGAGGCAGACATAGAACCATCTTGACGGATTGGAATGTCTACGGCGAGGAGTCTCAAATGGCTGTTACACAGTCAGCTGCTCTTCCCTACATGTTGCTCAAATTTTTGACAATTTCCCTGTTGGTATTGTTTTCTTTTCTCACTTTCTCCACCTCTCTCATTGCGAGCAGGTTCCCATGGCATGAGGTGCAGATGATCTTCAGTCCTGCGAAGTTGGTTGGTGAGTGAAAATAAGGGTGTAGATTTCTAATGAGGGGAATGGACACATATGCTGTCATTTTTTACGGCGCTATGTGCAGCAGTTCACTGCGTCGCTCCCATTCGTACCTTCGGCAGTGTCCCAGTGAACCTTCACATTCGTCTGCTTGACTTTGTCGCACCTCCAGCACCTGCAGGGGTAGGAATTGACAGGAAAACAGTCACGTGGTGGTGTCATGTGGTGATGTCATACGGTGGAGTCATGTGGTGGAATTAAAGAGATATTCACCATGAATGTTCACTGCAAAGGAGGAGCAAATGCTCCCTCTAGATCCTCCGTCTTACATGAAGGCCTTCAAAGAACTGTATTTGTGCACAATTGCACTCTTGGGGTCGAATTTGCTATCCAGGTGCTTCCTCGGGAGGGGCTCAAACTTCTTCAGGAGTTTCACCGCTTTGTTCCTCTCCTTGCTAACGTTCGACGACAGGATGCTCACTAAGTCGCTCTTCTTGTAGTCCTTGTGTTTGACCATGTTGGAGGGGGGCGCATTGGGCCGATGAGTGAAGAAAAAGGAAGCGCAAAAAAGTGACGCACAAAATGAAGCTCCAAAGGAAGGTCCAAAGGAAGTGTAAATGTGGAGTGCAATTCCTCCGCGCAGAAGTTACGCGCGGGAAAGCGAAGGCCAAAGGGCGAAGTGGAGAAAAATTCCTCAAGTGGTAAAAGTGGCTCTTGGGCACCAGCAGGATGATGCTCTCAATTAGCAAAGCGCCACAAAATTAAGTGTTCCGTTTGTGAGGCGCCTGTCGAGTGCCCGTCGGAGGGAGAAAAGGGAGTCACTTTAAGTGGTCGCGCATGCATACTCACGTATGGGTTCTCACTTTGTGAGGATACTCACGCGGCGCCGCGTTCCTTCGTGCAAACAGGAATGCGCCCATACGTGTATATGATCGTGCGCCCCTAATCGGAAACGGACATGCGTCGCCAATAGCCACCGCGCGGAAAATGTGAAAGCGCAATATCTCGCAAAAACGGACCCAAATCTTTTCTCCACTGGATGGCACAAAAGAAAAAAAAAAAAAAAAAATACTCTTCGTTCGTCTTGTGTAAAGAAGGCCCCCTTTCATTTTAAGAGGCATAGAAAAAAAAAAAAAAAAATTAGCAAACTGAGCGGAAGGAAAGCGGCATGAGGAAATAGCCTGATGAATCAGCCCAGCAAAACTGCCCCTTCAAAGAAGAGAATCAACCAATTAGTGAAAAGGCCAGAGAGCGTAGCTGTGCATATATACATATAATTGCAGTACGTGATAGGGGGTCGTCTACAAATACTGTCATATAACTGCGGACGCACGGCAGTGTTTTTTCCCCCCACTTTTGGAGGTAAAAATAGCTCGAAATTTTTTTTTTTTTTTTTGCACCACTGTGGGTACTTCACTTCATTTACATTACATGCTAGTTCTCTGTGTAGAGGAGCTGTCCCACACGCAACCTCGCTATCCCTCGCCTACTTTACAACGCTGTTGAATCGAAACTGTTGCACCAGGGAGAAGAGGAGATATTACCACTAGCAAAATGATGGCGAAAATGCTGGACATAGTGGACCAATCGGGAAAAAGTATGAGTCGAGAAAATCTGAAGGGCGAAATAAAAATCCTCTTCACAGACCTAGATGGGACTTTGCTTAACAATGACCATAAACTATCCTCACTGAACATGCAAACGTTAATAAAGGCCAAAGAAAAGGGAATTAAAATTGTGCTTGCCACGGGCAGACCCATATTCTCTGTACAAGGGGTCATAGGGGAAGAATTAAAAAAAAACGACTTAAAGTTATTCCCAGGAATATATCTAAATGGATGCATAACATATGATGAAAATGGAGAAAAAGTAATTGATCACGTTCTTAATGATGAGTTGAAAATGGATATTCATAATTTTACAAAAAAAGGAAAATTCGATCAGTACTGCATTTGGTACACAGTGGACAAAACTTTCTGCTTCACCCTAAATGAAGAAATTAGGAACTACATGGAAGTAGAAAGCGTCCGTCCTGAAATTATTAATGAAGAAATTTTTAAAACTTTGAGGGTGTATAAAGTGCTTATTTGTTTAAATGAGCAAAATATTTGCTCCATTTTTCAATCCTGCAAGGATTTGTTTTCTCACAAAATTAACGTAGCAAATAGTTTTATGAGTTATATTGAGTTATTTCACCAGAAGGCCAACAAGTTTGAGGGCGTGAAGAAGATTTGCGAGAGTTACAATATCAGTTTGAATAATGCCTTGGTCATTGGGGATGGCGAGAACGACATAGAAATGCTCGAGGGGATTCCCGCTTCTGTTGCGCCCCGTAGTGCCTCCGATAAGGTTAAGAGGTGTGCTAAGTATATTGGCCCCTCCAACAACGACGGTGTGGTTAGTCACGCGTTGCAGCGGTTTTGCGGGGTCCACCCGTGAGGCGCCTCGGCTTAGCTGTGTATAGAGACGCCGTTTGTAGAGGTGTCATGTGAAGAGGCGCCATGTGAGGCGCTGCGAACCGAGGCCGTTGCGCGAGGAATGAGGTTGACCAAGCGGTAAAGCGACGCATTACGCTGCAGCGGGACTCCTCGATGTGCGGCTTCGAGCGGCTTCGAGAGACTTGGTGCAGCTCGACCAGACCTTGCACCACGTACAGCACAACACATCCACGGAACGAACTCCCCAGCGCCACCCTAAGCTGCGTTGGCAACGTTGAAAGGTCTTCTTCCCCTGCCCACCCCATGTTAGATTGTTTTAATGTGTTTAATCTGTTTAATGTGATTAATTAAATTTTGGCTCCGATTTTTTCGCGAACATTTTTTTGAGCGCGTCGCCGTTCTACGGGCGCCAGCCGCCGCCCGGCTTTATTGCGCCTTAATCAACTATTCCCTAATTAACTCCCCCGAGATCTGACTACTCCCTAATTGATTGCTATTCATTTTTACCCTCGCTGGGCGCTATCTCGTTCGATCTGAGCACATGCCCCGCATGAACATCGGCTATCCTGTATGAGGGAGCAACCTTTTGTTGGTTTTCCAACCGGGTAATTAACGTCTCTTGGGTGGAACCCCATGCCACGTCCCACTTGGAGGATGCAGCAGAATGGGCCCTCTGTCAACTTGGCAAGAGGATCAAATTGTTTCCTAAGATGTTTTGTGTATCCCGTAAGAGTCACTGACTGATTGGCCCTTTTTTATATAAATTTTAGATAATCCACTTGGAATGGTTTTTCCTCTTTGAGAGGTCACTTCCTCTGGCAGGTATCTATGATTATGTGTCCCCAAAGGGGATGTGGTGACATCCCGATCCATTCTTCGTCTTAAAGAAAAGGACCACAAATCATCTTTACAGAGAATTGTTGCTCAATGAAAAGGGGAGCCACAAATGGGGTAGAAGCGAAGGAGGGAAGCATGAGGGAAGAAGCAAAATGAGCAGCGCTACGTGGATGTAATTTCCACTCCCACGAGGGGATTCCCTTTGATGTACCTTCCTGTGCAGATTATCCAATGGTAGTTTTCCTCCCCAAAAACTGAAAATAAAAATGGAATTACAAAAGGGGGAAAAAATTGAACGCGCGAGAGGCAAATTTTGAGAAAGGCACGCAACGGTGGCGAATGGCGGCGAATGCAGAGAAGCGACTAGCTCCGCCTCGAGCGCAAGCAGTAGTTCGGCTGAAAAAAAAATAAAATGATAAGTGGTAAGCAGCAAATGGCACATGGCAAAGCAGTGTGCGAACCACGAAGGTGCGCGCGAGTCGCCTCCGCAGGCCCCCTAGACTGTCCTTTCTCAGACCAACGAAATAGTTTAAAAAAAAAAAAAAAAACAAGAGCAACAAGGAACCCGCGACAGAGCTCGACATTTAGGCGGCGCTGAGGGAAAAGGACTCGGGTAAGGGTGGATCCATAACATTCGAATTGATAATAAGCGGGAATCACCTCTTGAGGAAGAACTGCCCAGCATGAGGGAGGACGACGGGGGGAAAAACCCTAACGGAAGGTCAGCCGACTTGAGCAGCCAAAATGACGACGTTGTAGGGGATGACGAGTACCCCGAGGAATTTTCCGAGTCAGGCGAATCCAATGAGTTTTTAGAAGGGAGCGGGGGGGGAAGCGGCGATGGAAGCGGAGGAGACAGCGACGAAGGAAGGGGAGAACGTGCAGATCGCGGAAAGCAGGGAGAGGGCCCATGCGCGAGTAGCCTGCAACCCGAGAAGGAAGCAGAACTCCAATTTGCTAAAATGAAAGAAGAGGTCCTGCCTGTGCACAAGAAAAATATAAGCGGACTAAAGACAGTACGAAAGGGAAGTAGCCTCATACTGACCGGCAATGACAACTGCATCCGCATATATGAATTTCAGAGTATGAACAAGGCGGAAAAAAGCTGTTCCAAACTTATCACCTTAGCAGAAGGATCCATCATTCAGTCAGTGGATGCGACTAGTAACCTGATCTTGGTAGCGAATGGAAATAAATCATATGTGTATGACCGGACAGGGAAAATAGTGAAAAATACGATCAGGGGAGATATGTACATTACCGATGTTAATAAAACCAAAGGACACACGAGAAGTGTTAACTGTTGTCGATTCCATCCCTGCAATGAAAACATCTTCGTAAGTGGAAGCTTAGATAGTACCGTTAGAATTTGGAACTTGGAGAAAAACAATTGTTACGGGATTGACAAAGAACTAGTGCACCATCAATGTATGAAGGTGGTGAATGAAAGGAACATGATTCAAAACAATGTCCTATGCTGTCAGTTTGTCCGGGATGGAAATTCCATCATCTTGGGGTGTGAAAACGGACAGATAGAAGTCAGAAATAAAATATCGAATGATTATATGTATAGCCCCAAACCTAAGCAACACATCAGGAGAGACATTTCCCATTCCGATTCCATTGTCGACATTTTGACATGCAGAAAGCGGGATCACTTTTTTTTTACCAGGAGCTTAGATAACAGCGTTAAGTATTGGGATAGGAGGAATCTACAAAGGTGCGTTAAAACCATTGAATTCGTTCCGACCATTTTTAAAAATAGCAACATGTCTTTGTGTGGGAGTGATGAGCGATACCTCGTGCTGGGAACACAAGAAAGGAAAGAAGTGGTAATAGATGAGGTGCCTATAAATGAGGGTGCCATAGGAGACCGAGGGGGGGGGAGTACCCCTCACGGAAAAAATTACATACCCCAGGAACTGAAAAGGAAGGGAGCCGACTCATATGCCAACAACTATGTGAAGGTCTACCAGGGGGATGAAGACATGGAGCAATTTCTAAACGAAGTTGCTGCTTCGAACAAAACGGAAAAGTTCATACAAGGTGCACTAAAGATTTACGACACATACGGGGAGGTCTTCGATTTGGTACATGAGAGGCGGTACGAAGAGGAAGGGATCATATGCACGCATTTTAATGACCACATAAATCAGCTCTTTTTGGGCACCACGGATGGAAACTGTGTCGTATATTACGATGACAGTGATGACGACCAACGCAGGGGTGCTGACGAGCGCAGCGCCGAGGTGCCTATGGGAAGGAAAAAAAAAGGAGGCGTCCTGGAGTACTTATGCAAAGGCGTAAAACGGAAACAAGAAAATGCCTCCTTTTACACCAACTGTGAACACATATATAATTTGGATAATCTGCCGAAGGAAATCACAATAACTGACGATGGAAATGTACTTATAAAGAAGGACGTGCTTAATGCTAAGGTTAAAATGAACCCCAAACTGAGCTCCTTCACAGCAAATGCATATGAGAAGAAGAGGCAAGTCGGGATGTATTCTAAATATATAGTAGATTCCAAGCCTAGTAGGAAGAACTCGCCCATCAACCAAACCAACAAGGAGAATGAGTATGAAGAAGAAGACATCGTCGAAAATTTGCGAAAAAGAGAACAGAGAAAACAAGGGGAGGACTATTTTATGAATGTCTACAAGTATACGCAGCCGCGTGCCATAATTGATTACTCCTCTGGCGAGGAGCAAGAGTACTCGGAGCTTCTGAAGAAACCCAAGTGCCCCCAGTGCGGGGTTAAGAACTGCGTCTGCGGGTTTATGCGCTCGGGGAGGAAGCGCGGTCGCTGAGGGGGAGAAGTATAGCAGCTGTGGGGTAGAAGTATAACGGCGGGGTGCAAACCCTATACTGCCGCCATCCGCCATGGACACTTCCTGATTCGAATGACCTACACCGTTTACACAGTTACGTGTTTTCAGAGGTTGGAAGTTCGCCTGCTTGGTGTGCACGTGCGGTTTGTTAAGAAAGTCAAATAGTACAAAAAAAAAAAAAGGGAAGAAGCGGGGTTGGCTGGGAGGAGCCACATTCCGGTTTGGTCCGGTTTGGTTCGCTTTGGGGGCAATCATCCGGGTGAGTTGACCTCTGCTGGAAGATCTGTCCAAATGCGACAGCACCCTTTTTGGCGCCTACGGGACGGAGACTGGTCTGGGGTCGCCTTCCCGCAAGCGCTTGTTGTCCTCAAGCAGCTCGACGTACAGCCGCTGGAGTGACTTGTGATACTCAATTTCCTTTTTATTTTCCTCACGTTCTTCCCGAATGCGCTCACGGGCATGCGCTTTCTCCCGCTCATGCAGAGCGCTCAGCGCGTCCTTCTCATTCGAATAATTTACAAACAAGTTGAATTGTGAATCGAAGGATTTTTTATAACCCTTAATTTTTCGCTCATAACCCTTTGTGTATACGTCGTATTTGTTTTCTGTTTTTTTATAGAGCTCTACATTTTTGTGAATAAACCTGTTCATCTTTTCACATGTGTGTTTGTAACTCTCTTTGATATCACGTTCGCTCATATGTTCGATAAATGTGTAGCTGTTTTTCGCTGGGCAGAAGAGGACTTCGTCGTTTATTTTACTCCATGTTTCTACGTTGTGTGGTTGGCGGATGGGCGACGAGGTGGCTTCATCAGAGGGGTTCACTTCGGCGGAGGATTTCATCCCATTTGCCTGTTCCCCGTCAAGATGTCCCACTTCGCCCTCCGGAGGCGTAATCTTCTGCAACTCGGCTTGGACAAACTGGAGGGCCATCCTCATGTAGGTCTTGTCCACATTATCCAGGGGGACCCTTTTCTGAATGGGCGTGCCATTTTTCATTGGATAATTAAACATATCATTTTTGATCAGAAGGAGCATTTCGTTACGTACGGCATTTTCCACCTCTTTTGACGTGTCGTCCTCTGGAGTGCTGGGCAGTGGTACCGACGGGGTTAAGTTCATTTGGGGAAGGAAATAAGGCCTTGGCAAATTCCACCTAATAACTTTATTTTGGCTATTAAACCTTTCCTGTTCTCTTTTAAGCTGCTCCAATTTTTTTTCCTTTTCGATCTCTTGCATGTCTTTTTCTATCTGAACTTGTCCATAATTTATTTGCGACTCTTGTTCGTTTAAGTCCTCCGGAATTTGTAACTCGATGACGTTGGACTCTTTTGGCAAATGTGACAGGGAAGATTTTATGAGCAACTTAGCTCTGTCGATTTTTTCTTCGTAATCTTCATCGTACAACTCGCTCAGCAGAGTATTCCTGTCCAAAAGGGAATTCTCATTTTTTCCAATCTTGTAAGATATAATTGAGTGAGCATACAGACTGGGATTTTTTTTGTTGCTCCTAATGTCATTTATAATTTTGTCTTTTAATTGGTTTCTCTCTTTGATGGAGGTTTCACTTGGATTCAATTTTTTCCAGCTTTCTATTTCTTCTCGCACTGCTTGGACATTTTGGGCAATGTTTTCCGGTTCGTCGTGAAGCATCGGGGAGTACTCTTCTTCGTCATCCACGTTGTCGTCGGGCACTTCGTCTTCAACCTCCCCCCCCTGCTGCTGCTTCGGCTGCTTCTTCGGCTGCTGCTTCATCTGCATGGACTCCCCCATCCCAATGATGGGTTCGTTCATATTTCTTGATATAATACTCTGTGCGGCTTTCTGTATGCCAAAATCTAGTTTGCTTGAGAAGGCAATCGATTTGCTGTAAAAGTTGGTTCCGATGGAGGAAAATTTGTCCCTCTCGTTTAACATAAAAGGGGAGCTCGTCACACTTGGCAGTATGTTGCTAATGGCTAGTCCGTTTTGGTTGTTCTTCTCATTCTGTTCTTTTATAATTTTATTGAAGGAACTAGCTTCTTTGTTAATTTGAATTATTTCTTCCAATTCATTTTCGTTTAAAATGGGTTCTGGTAGATTCAGTCGGACCCTTTTTCTCAGGTGACTCAATTCGTTGTACTGCTTGTCGTAATTTTCGATGGCCAAAAGGAGGTCCTTCTCTTCATTATTTCGTTTCCCCTTGGACGATGCTTTCTTCCCCGAAGCATTCGTCTCATCGTGGTGATCGTACGGACCCAATGCTACATCATTTATATTATCCACGTCCATCGATTTTATGCTTTTAAATTTGCTTTCTTTTTTTTCATCGAAATGGGTAAGCGACTGTTCCTCACTCACGTCGAAGAATCCCTTGGCCGGTTTTCTTTCGAATAGGATCTCCTTCACATGATCTATTCTGTGTTTATCATTTTTTTTGTAACCCGTCGTGGTGGAAACAATTCCTGCGGCTTTTAACTCCCTTTTTTTTTGCAACAATGCCAACCGTCTCGCTTGTTCTAATTGCTTTTCTCTGGCCTTCCTCTTTGCCTTTTTCCCCTTAGTATTTGCGAGCCTTGCTTTCGCTTCTGCTAACATTTCTTTTTCGTCTTCATCCATATCCACGGGGTCAGCCTTTGCAGGTTTCGTCTCCGGTGCAGGATCTATTTCCCCTGGTCGTAAATGTCTCGGATTTTTGTTCTTGTCGTACACTTTCCCTTCTGCTTCATCCAGGAGGTATTCATAATGATCTAAACATTGCTTAGCTGTTCTTCCAACTATGGGTGCAATTGTTCTCCATTGTGTTGGGAATAGCTTGGCCAGATGTAGAAGCTTCTCTTCTTCCTCTTTACTCCATTCAGTTTTTTTCACTGATGGGTCTAACCACTCATACCATCTGGCCTTGCACTGCTTGGCTGACTTCCTCACCAGAAGGGACGCAACTCGGGACCAGTTGTTCAGGCCGTACTTCATCACGGCCGCCTTCAGCACTTCATCTTCGCAGTTCTTCCATATTCCTCCCTTGATTTGGATCCTCATGGTGTGTTAGAAAATAACTTGACAGAAAAGGTTCCTCGGTGGAGATATATACAGGTATAACTTCCGCGTTGGGCACAAAATCAAAGGTGGTGGACGGTGTACCGTTCAGTCGTTCTCTGCTTGGAAAAGCCACTCGAGCTAGGTTCGTAAAAAGAAAGCAGATGGTACATGCATATGAATCGATATGCAATGTCATATGGGCAAAAAAAAAAGGGAGAGAACCCCTTACATTAAAGTACTTTCTCGTGTCATGCTTCTTCCCACATTTAGTACCCTCATCAGAGTGAGCAGCGGAAACGACTTTCTGATCCAATCGGGGGAGCTCAAACTTTGGGTGAAGGGTTCCTCCGCTCTTTTGCAAAGTGTGAGCTTTTCCTCTTGGGCGGCACTTTCTTCACGGCGTAAATCTCTATGAAAATATGGCCAGGTTCTATGTTGTTTCCTGGTCCTGCGGAAAATTCGTCAAGTGCGAGCGTGGGTTACGCCTGGAGGGTTCCTCATACAGCCGAATGAAAGGTACCTCTTCTGGGAAAAGAGGAATAATGGTGCAGCGCCCAAGTTCCAACGGGGACAGAAAATACACGTGGGACGCAAATGTGATGTCCCCACATTGTACGTATCTTCGCGTACCTGCTATGCTTAAATTTGAAGAAAAACTTTTCGTCACAAGTGGAGGCAGAGCGGGGAAATTAACACGGGGAAGGGGTCGTCCGGGGGAAAATTAATAATAAGTGAATACAAACATTTACGTGATGGAAGCACGCGCGCGGATCACGTTCGTAATCACGTTCGTCAATCACGTGCCCACGCGTAAACGTTGAGGCCTGCGCTCGCGAAGAGAGTATAAGCGCGCCCGGCCCATTCCAGCAACGTGGATACAATTGTAAGAGGGTATATTTTATAAGGTATACAAAAATAACTGCAGTTGGCCATCCGCATAAAATGCCATTTTATTTATTCTCTGTTCAATTCGGACCAAGTCACAGTGAGGTGACTTTTTTTTTTTTTTTTTTTTTTTTTTATCTTTTTTTTCAATGTGCCAATTTCGCAATTTCACGTAAAAATAAGAAATTTTTTAAAAATGCTTTTGAATTTTTTAAAAAATGAAAAAATTTGTTGCGAGGAAGAGAAGCCTTCTTATTTGTGACTTTTTCTTCCCCTTGCCTCTTCCCTCTGTTTGTTTTTAACTCCCTTTGCTTTTTTGCTCTTTTTGTTCTTCATTTTTTTACGTTCCTCCACCAATTTGCCTACTTTTCCCCACAGGCATATTTTTGTTCCCCCCCTTGGTCTGTACCTGCGTATATTCCTTGGTCATCATTTGCAGTCTCCCCCCAGGCCAACTTTATACAATCAAAGGAAAACAAAAAGAAGGGAGTAGCAACCCTTTTTTTTAGCGTTGGAAGTATTACTCAATTCGGAACTTCCGCTGCACCGCTGTTGGTTGCATCGAGCCACCGTATACGCGTCAAATTTGACCATTTGAAGAATAAAGAGAAAGTGGAAGGAGCATACGGAGGACAGTGCTAAATTGTGAGTGCCGAGTGGGTCAACCGAAATCTGCAGTAATTACGGGGATTTGCAGTGAAGTTGCAGTGGAGTTGCTTCTGGGCGAACTGTTTTCTAATCCGTTTGCTAATTTCCGAGCCAGGGGATGGACGAGAATGTGCACAGAGAGTGATGGAGTTGGGCTAGCCACTGCCTGTATGTATGCCCACCCGCACGTATATTTTTACACTCGCGCATCGTATTAAATTATCGAGAAAGAGAAAAAGACTGAGCAGCCCCCCCCAATGCACCACCCCACGGACACACAGACCGTTTTATTACGTTCCACGTAATGTTTAAGGAAGGGGGAGAAGAACATGCTCACGTAACTTCGCCCACGCAACTTCGCCCACGCAACTTCGCCCACGCAACCTCGCCCGCGCACCAGAGGCATCCACGCTAGACCATTCCGATCGTACCGATCACGCCGATTACGAGGATTGCGTAAATTGCGCAGATTAGGTGGATCACCCCGATCGATCCCACCACGGGGAACCACACACCACCACAGAATAGTGACAAATGGTACTGGAAGATTTTAACACCCTACCCCTAATAAAGTCAATAAGAGAAGACAACCTTGACAATGTACTCAAATTCCTTGAGGAAAACTACAAAGAGTATGAAGTTAATGCCAAGGGTGAATATAGCAGCAAGATAGAAATCATAGATAAACAGACCCACTCTACCCCTTTGTTTTATGTGACTGCAAGGAAAAATGACGAAGAATCGGTTGACCTATGTAAGTTATTGATTGAAAGATTTGCCATCTGCAATCCCACGGCAAAAGACTTAATGAAACAGACTTGCTTGTTTTATGCTGCCAGAGAAGGGCATACCAATTTATGTAATTATTTAATTGACAAGGGTTGTAACCCTAATGACGCGGATAATTTTGGACAAACATGCCTATTTTATGCTTCAAGAGAGGGGAAGACTGACTGTGTGGAAACTTTAATAAAGAAAGGGGCAAACCCTAACTTACTGGATTTGAATAAACAGACTTGTTTGTTTTATGCGTGCAGGGATGGGAGATACGACACGGTGAAGTGTCTACTGGAGAACGGGGTTAACCCCGCCATCAAAGACGCGCAGAGGCGAACCGCTTTGACGTTCGCCAAGGGGAATGGGCACAACAACATTATTAATTTGCTTAAGAATGCTAAGACACTGAGCAAGCCTTATGCGGAGGTGGCCATCACAAGTACGTACAGGCGCAGAGCGGTAGAACAGACGTTCGTGTAATGTTGCCTTTGTGTGATCCGGTCAAACCGCTCTGTTTCTTTCGTGCGATTTTCCCCTTGTGTACCCATCTCCCCGCGCTTGCATGCATGCGTGCTTGCAAAACGTGCCTGCCACAGTTTGCATTTTAAATAGACGCACATATTAGCTCATTCTTCGCTTCCCCTTTTTTCCCTCAAATAAAACACAGCGAGTTCCCAAGGAGGGATAGTCAAAAGTGAAAACAACGCAATTGCCAGCACCCCGGGGGATTCCAACAGTAATGGTAAAAAAATTGTGACCGTGAAAAAATTCGCGTCCCTTTCTATATGCACAAGCGCGCTATTTGTGCAACGGAAGGGGGGGGTACCATCTTGAGCAGAGAAGTGCCTTCTCTTCTGGGTGGATTTTCTAGGTTCACCCTCGTCATATATCCCCCCCCCTTTTTTTTTTTTTTTTTTTTTTTTTTTTATTTTTTTCTTCCACATCTGCAATTATCCGTTCGTTAACTTCTCTGCCCCTCGCTTAACAGTTAACGCCCTGCGAAAGAAGTACAAGCTACAGTACAGGCCGCTGGAGGAAGAAGATCCGCAGCTGTGGGTGGATGCGCCATTGATAAAGTTAAAAGAATTTGAGAGGAAGTTCCCCGACATAGCTTTATGGCCAAGGAACGTGACCACCACACCAAACTTAGAGGTGAACCACTCTAATGATCCCTTCAACAAGCAGTGGTACGTTATAGCGAATCAAATAATGCAAAGCCTAAGCAAGTACGAAGGGGGACATATCTTCGAGAAGCTAGTAGACGCCAAAAAACAAAACTGTCCAGATTACTACGACGTTATAAAAAATCCAATGTCATTTAGTTGTGTAAAAACGAAATTGAAAAAAGGGCAGTATGGGTTGCCGACTGAATTCATTAGAGACGTCCAATTAATTTTCGATAATTGTAGTCTGTACAATACGTCCGGGTCCCTTGTTGCCATTACGGGAAAGAACATCGAAGCTTATTTTAACAACCAGCTGATAGTAACAGGGTATAACAACTTCGTGACCAAGGCGAATACAATAAACGAGCGTTTGCAAAAAGTGGAAGATGAAAATGTCAAGTGGAGTGCTGAGCGGGAGGTGGTTAAGGAAGAACAGCCCGGCGAAAGGAACCAGGAGCAGAAGCCAGTCGCACCTATGGCTTGATTCGTTGCTCTACAAACACGCATCTTTCATATCTGCCTATCTACCCACCTGTCAAATCAATCCTTTTCAACAGAGGGTGAGAGAGAAAAAGGGAGAGGCGGCATGGCAAAAAAAGAGGCAGCACCTTTCCGTTTGAGAAGGGTAGGCGCACTGTATCAAATGATAATTGCTTTAAAACATATTCATCTCCTTTCTCGCGGAAGATCCCCACCCATCGACGACTCGGTTGTGCGCTGGGATGCGAACGTGTCGTTAATGTGGCCACCAATTGGGTCTTCAATTTAATCACTAATTCGATTTTTTATTGTATCGCTTCTTACACCTGTTATATTGCATGTCTGCAGTCACTCAATCGTTCACTTACCTCTTCGTTCCCCTGTCACGTCGCGGAGCCCCCTCCCCGCCGTGCGCGTTTTTCGTCGCCCCATCGGTTTTCCACGCTCATTTGCGAATTTGTAAATTTTTCAAGTTGTAATGTCACGAATGGAAATATGCACAAAAAAAAAGAAAAAAAAAGCAAAAAAAAAAAGAAAAAAATCGAATTATCCACCACATTTGTCTCTTTCTTAGAAACAAACTAAATTAAAATGTTTGATTAGCATATTACGTTACGAAGATTTTCAATAAAATATGTTAGTAGGCTTATATACTAATTTTTCTTCGTTTTTTTTTTTCTCATTTCAACACTATATGTGCACGAAAGTATACCGATACATGGACATACAACATTTTTTGTTTTTATTGTCACCCTCCATGTGTGTTTTCATGCAACTTAAGGTGGGTACCATTTTTATGCGATTTTATCGGCATTTTTTGAAGACATTTTTTGAAAACATTTTTAGAAGGCATTTTTGAAAACATTTTTTTTAGCCCTTTTAATAAAAGTGAAAATGAGCAAAAGGGTAAAAAGGCTGGGGTGATAGGGGGCAGGAGAAGGATAAATGCGAAGAATTTTCCTTTTTCCAAACCTTTTTGCATTTCCCCTTTCCCCGCACGTCGCATACATTTAGCCTCCCGTTGAGCACTTCACTTGTCCATTTCACGTGGGCGCTACATCCTTTCGAAGCTTACCGCACCACAGGAGAAACAGAAAATTCAACCATGTCGTCTACATCAGGAAAACGTAATTTTATGTCGTTCTTTTCGATCACACCTATGCAAACAGGATTTTTTTTTGCGTGTACGGCATGGTAATGTTACCTTTCCCTCACTTTTTACCTCTACGGTTAAAGCAAAATGCACAGTTTTTTTCAAGTGTAAAGACATTAAAAATTACTCAGCGGAAATAAAATGCGCAGATGGGCAAATGGAAAGAGGGGCGATGCAGGGTCTTCGGGTGGACAGCGATTAACAACGAGGTGAAATGGAAGGAGAGTCGAAATGGGGTGTAAAATGGAATGAACTTTTTTTCTCATTCAGTTAAACGCGTAAATAGGAAAGTTTTAAAACTGTTTTTTTTGTGTTTGTTCTCTTTATCGAAGGGGGCTTATCCCGTTTCTCTGTCGTTGAGCGGGGGTCACACATACCCACATATATGTGTGTGTGTGCTTATTTGTGGTTTTTTTTCTTTTTCTTGTTTGTTTCTTTTCTTGTTTTTTTTTTCGCCCCCTTTTGTGAGCAACTTTAAGATGAAGCCCAACTTCGTTGCGCGAATTGGCCTCCTGTGCCTCCTGAACATATGGTTAAGTATATTTTCCTCGCCCCTTTTAAAAAATGGAGGGGGGAGCCGCTTCTATGTTGCCTCCCAGGGAGTAGACAAAATGCGAAGGGATTCTCCACATCGCGCGGGTGGAGATTTTCCCTCAGAAAGGGTCAACCAAAAGAACAACCCCATTTTAATCAAATTGATCAAGCAAGACATACCATCGAAGAAAATGACAACATACTATGGCCAAGTGGCCGTAGGAGAGAAGTCGGAAAATGTAATCAATGTGTTATTCGACACGGGCTCTACGGAGTTTTGGATTCCATTCGAAAATTGTAAAGGAGATAATTTCCCCGATTCTCACAATAAATATAAGCGCACCAAATCATTTAGAAATAAATTTAGCAAGGAGGGACTTCCAACGTTGTTGGAGGTTAGCTATCTCAGTGGGAAGGTCATCGGGTTTGACGGTATGCCAAGTGGGTTGCGCCCACACAAGTGTGTCGTGACTGACCTATCGATGTTACCCTGTCCCCATTTGCATAGAATTATATGTAATGTTTTATCTCCACACCGGGTTATGCCAACTGTGCAGGCTACGACACCATAAAGTTAGGCGCAAATCTCTCCGTTCCGAACACAAACATTGCCTTTGCTGTACGTGGAGGAAAGAAGAAGAAAGACAGACCTACTCAATTTCTTCATCGTCGTGGTCTACTAGCCATTTTAAGGATGATCATATATATTGAGAAAAAAAAAATAATTACGCCACAAAAATTTTCCTGATCATCCACCTTACAGACGAAGATAGAAATACTCGTCTTAGAAGAATTTAAGTGGGTAACATTACATGGCGGGTGTAATTGACCTTCTCATGTCTTGGGGGGATATCTTCCGATTGTATTTCCATGTCGGATCACACTACGCTGGAGTTACCTTGTGCATATTTCTTCCCTCCCCTTACTCTTTGTATTACCTGCCCGATTGTAACCCCCCACACACTCCATCGCCTCCCTCAAGGATGGTATCTTAGGTCTCGGATTTGAGAACGCGGATTCGAGGCAGCGCGGGATGAAGCCCTTGTTAGTTGGATTTATTGTGTTCTCCAGGGGTGGTGGCCGATATGGTGGCCCTTCGGTCCCTGCAGGGATTGTCGCTTATCACCCCCGCCTGGGAATAACGAATGAGGGGGTTCCCCCAACAATACGTACTCGTAAGCGCTTACTGATACCCGCTCACTTATGCGCATAAATGAATGCCCCTCTATAATCAACTCTTCCCAGCCTGGACCATTTGAAGGATGAGAACATCTTAACGGACATGGGCTACAAGAACCAGTTTGGCTATTACCTATCCAACAGAGGTATTGAGTGGACAGCTGACTTGTGACCATTTCGGTGCAAACTTCGACCAGAGGAGATTCTTCTAGATCCGTTCTGGGCATGGATTATATGTCCCTCTGCATCATTTCCCCCCTCATCCGTATGGGCTATAAGTTATTACCACTTTGGTGCCCCTTCCTTTCCGCAGGGGGGTTCATTACTTTCGGAGGAGTGGACAACCGATTGAAGAGATCACCCGAGGAGGAAGTTATGTGTGTTGATCCCCCTTAAAACGTGTCTGCTTCCCCAGTTTGGAGGTCTATCGCTGGGGGATGCCAACATATGCGTCTGTTTATGCGTGTGTGTATGGGTGTGTTTATGCGCCTGTGCATGCTTACTCATTTTCTTACTCATTTTCTTACCCATTTTCTGATCCATCTGCCTACCCATTTGTCATTTCGACCCCTTCATTTTTACCTTAAAATCGGGATAGGTGGAGCCCCGTTTCGACCGAGATGGGCTTTTGGACAAGTGCGCAAGGGAGGGACTCGAGTGAAGGGGCTCGCAGTGAAAGTTTCTCTAATGTTTCTTTTTTCAGTCCCTTCACTGGAGCAGAAGTTGGAGGGATCAGGCGCAGACATCCGCATATCTTGGCATGCCTCTTTATGTGCGTATGCGTCTTTATATGAGCCCCCATTCTCCCCCTCTTACCAGTCGACATCGTGGGAGTGAGAAAGGAATATTCACGAGGCGTGAGCGTCGAAAGAAACCAAGACAAGGTTGTCGTGAAGTACGAAGGTTTCCACGATGGGGGGAAGAAGTCCATTATTGACACAGGGACGTTCTTTATATATGCCCCGAAGAAAACAATGCAGAGTTACCTAAACGGGTTGGAAATAAATTCCTGTGAGGATAAAGACAAGCTCCCTTATATTGTATTTCAAATAAAATCCAAAGGCATTGAAGGGATAAAAGGTTCAGCCATCATCGAATTGGTTCTCTCCCCAGACGACTACGTCATTGAGTATCTGAATGAGGAAAACTGGACCAGAGAATGCGTCCTGGGGATTCAAGCAGACGAACAGAAGGATGAAAGTCACATAGACGGATGGACACTAGGACAGATATTTATCAAATCTTACTACACCATTTTCGACAAGGACAATTTACAAATAGGCTTCGTTAGAAGTTGGCAAGAGAAAGGAAACAGAAAAGAAGCTGACCATTTTAAAAGGTCATTTCTTAACGTAAGGACAAAAAGGAGCAGTGGTATTGCCCGTCGGAGGGGGACTTACAATGGACCCCTCTTAGCATAAAAGGGGGTATGTTCAAAATTGGAGAAGCGATTCCAACATCTCAGGTAGGGGAAAAATTTTCTCATTGGAAGTAAAAAACTCTTCCTTGTAACTACAACGGAGTAGTCCACACAAAATTTTCTTCATCGGCTGTAACTGGTTACCCGATTGGTAAATTTAAAATCTCGAAAATGTATCAAAATGGGTACTTGCAGCATATAGGGGTTCACACCTTTGTATTTTTGCAAAAGAAGAGGGTCCTTCTTCACACACCTTCCGTTGTACTTGTGCATGCCGGGGGAGTGAGCTACCACGCGATGGCAAATTTTTTTTTTTTTTCTCTGCTCAAAGGGTAAAGAAACTGTTTTGTAGAAACTATTTATGGACTTAGCAAGGATACACACATTGCCATTATTAAAAAGCTAAACGGTGGTTGTTACACGGGTGTAGCACATCATCGGGGGAGGAGAAAAAAAAAAAAAAAGTGCTTCCCTGAAAACACCACCATGTAGGTGTATGCACGCAGAACGCCTGCGCGTGGGTTACATAAACTGACGGGACCCTCATGAGCTGCTGAATTTGTAGTTCGGAGTAGCTCTTCGGATGGGAAGTGGAAGGTGGAAAGAGGGAAGTGAAAGCTGGGAAGTCGAACGTGGAAAGCCGAACGTGGAAAGTGGAATTTAAGTTAGGGAAAGGTTTCACCCTGGTGCATATACACGGAAGTAACATGTACAGTGGTCAGCACAGATAAGTACCCCCCCAAGCACCACCCCTGTGAACAGAATAACGTGAAGTGCCACGAACCTGAAGCTTGTTGTGCAACGCATTATCTGTGCATAAAAAATTCCCTTTTTGGAAAAGGGGGGGGTTACCATTTAAAACAAAAAAAAAAAGCAAAAGGAGAAGGCAAATGGAGAGACTAGTTTCCTTTCATTGCAGTCTCCGCACCCCCCTTCCCCGGTCACGCTCTCATAAGAAAAAAACTTACAAATAAAAAATCTCATGCATGATAATTGTGAACGTGATTGGGCGATTACGACAGGGGTCGTTGGTTCAACGGCGGTGAACGGGATTTAGGGGAGGAGGGGTAGTACCAAGCGGGTACATAAAGAGAAACTTAGCACCATTGACAACTGAGGAACGCTTTGTGCCATTTACTTGCGGCAAGAAGGGCATAAAAAGGGTCCTCCTCCAGCCTTATCTCTTTTTTTTCCTTTCGGAAGAACGGGGTGCCATGGTGACCACACACACACATATACATACGTATAAAAATCTATTTATATAACTATGGGAGGTGATGGTCATAGCGACAGTTGTGCGTTCATTGCATACGGGAATGTGCAACGGAGGCGTAGCGTAGTGTCTGTGCATTTGTGAGTATACCTACAGACGTGCACCTCCACATTGCGGATACAAGGCGCACGCGGCCATCACGCCAGAGGTTCTCGTATTTACCTCTTGAAAAATTCATATTTCACAAATAAGGTACACACAAAAAAAAAAAAAAAAATAATAATAAAATAAGAAGCGTAAAAATGGAGGGAAAAAATGATCATAATAATGGTAATTATCGTCGTGGGGGTAATCATGGTGGGGGACGCCCCGTCACAGGTTGTCCAAGTCGATGTCCTGAACCTCCTGGTCGACGTAGGAAAGCTCACTCACTGGCGATATATTGCCATTCATGTTGGACGTGTTCTTCTCCTTTTTCTGTCTTTCCCACAGGTCTTTGCTTGCGTACAGCTTCACGTATTCTGCGAAGTGCCGTTGCGAGAAGCGTTGCGAGAAGCGGTGAGGCGATAGTAATCGGATAGTGAGCGAACATTGAGCAACTGGGAATAGATAGTACCAACGCCTAATTTACGAACTGAGAAAGTGACCCCCTTTGGTGGAAAACTCGCGGAGGTCCAGAAAAGGGACCAATTCCTTTAGCCCAACCGGCATGATGGTGAGCTAAGTTAGAGACTCCTGCACAGGGGGTCACTCCTAACACAACGCAGAATGGCTTGCAAACTGCTACGACGTACCTTTGACCTTTTCTTCGTATATATTTTTGTCTTTCATGAGCAAGGACGCCGCGTCGCTATTGAGGGGATCTGATGGGTTTGGGTAGGTCAGCAACTGGGGAAGGAAAACTTCGAAAACGTTCACGAGGCCTGCGGTAGGGGGGTTGGCCACGGTTGCTGTGATTTCTGCGATTACTGTGGTGGGAGGTGCATCAGCTGGGCTCCTATCCAATGAGAACCTCCTGCTCAAAGAAACCCTCCTGCCCAATGAGCATCTCCTGCCGAGTGCGCGCCTCTCCTTACTGTATAAGGGGGTCCACGTCTGGTTAATCACATCCAGACACACCGATCCGGAAGCTTCGTCCACATTTGGGTGCAGCAGCTTGTTGATAAATCCAATCGACGGAGAGGCAAAGGGGTAGTCATCTGGTAGGGTTACATGAACCTTCCATATTCCTCCTTCGTAAACGGCTAATTAGAGAGGAGGGTGAAACCGGAATGAATGAGCATACGGAGAGATGACACATAAAAGGGGGCATTTCCCTGCTACCCTCGCGCAGATCGGTTCGACACAGAAAAATACACGCGGACACACACATACACACACGTATGGATATACATATGTGTTATATACATGTGTCTATATATGGGTCACACCACAGGGGGACAACCGTCCCGTGTGCTCATTGCATACTGCCGTTTGGCCCGTGGAACATGACGTCGAAGTCCTGCGTGCTGCCATTGTTCAGCTCCAAGTCGTACCCAGCCATAATACTGCGGTGATAGGGAGAGGTAAACAGACAAATGTCACAATTTTGAACATACAAATGGGCGCACAGGGTGAAGCACATATTTGTGCGCAAGGATACAGGAGCGAATGCACGTGCGTGACTAGGCACGGCGTCACTCTTTGGAAACTTACAGCTTCGTAAAATCGCACTGCTTTCTGGTCAGAGATGCCTGCTGATTCATTGTACGGTTGGCGTCTTGTTGTTTCTTCTTTTTTTTTTTTTCCCCTTATTTTGAGGGTGTCCTTAGGGAGAGATTCGCTCTGCGGTAGCGCCTTTTCCTTTCGGATGTCTTTATCTTTGCCTCGCTGCCGACTGAAAGTATGTCACGCAGGGGGTCGAGACTTAACCAGTCCTTCAATCTGTGCAACTCGGTATGCACGCTCGGGGGTTACTAAAGGTTGACCCTTAGTTACTTCCGTTACGTATGGCAAACGATTGTGTGCCTTCGAATTGGAGTAATGAAAGTACACCCTTCGGCGGCGATAGCGAAAAATGCAGTTCGTTCGTTTGTTTCCTCGTTTGCTGGTTTGATTATTTGCAGGTTTGGTGTTTTTCTTGTTTGCTGGTTTTCTTGTTTGTTGGTTTCCTTTTTTGCTCGTTCTCTTGTTTTTTTCTTGCTTTTTTTTTTTTTTTT
>NW_008481848.1:13557-61978 GCF_000524495.1 Plasmodium inui San Antonio 1 | reverse complement strand
GAATGACAGCTCAGACAAAGCAAAAAAGATACGCGTTGTGTACCAATGAGTAACTTCCGGCGGGTGTATTTCGCCCCTCTCACAATATGCACAAGGGAAGCGAAGAAGTTGCACGAGGCTAGGTGAACAGGACTGTAGGGAGAATTGGACACGGTTCGACAGATTGCCTGTTTGTGCGGGGTGTATGGATGGGATGGTCAAATAGGATGCGGGTGTGACACAAAGTGGTCCAAATATGAAACAGAGTGACATAATGCCACGAGGATGCCTCGTAGTGTCCTCATACAGTTAATGCTACACAGAGGCGTATGGAGGTGCCCAGGAAAAATAAACACCAATTGACCAAGAAAAAAAAAAAAAATTACACTAAGGAGTACACACAAGCGTATATCTTTTGGAGCACACACCTTTTGGAGCAGATATTTTTTTTTCCCGCAAACTTGAAGAACAAGTAAAATTACAGCTTCGTTTACAATCTGGTTTTAGCTGGGCGCTGTGCGTGTGTGTAAAGGGGAGAGCGGCTGAGGATCGGTGGTCATTGCTTTGGCAAGGAGGAGGGTAAAATAATGTCACGGCTTCGGAATGGCGAGGCGAAAACGCACATAAGGGTAAAATTAGCATATATATATCTGCGCGGGGTGTACGAGGCAATGCCCACAAGGGGAGTTTACACATATGGACACATTCGTGCGGTACACACGCATCGTGTGTACACTCGCTTCCACGCTTGTATGCGTATGTACACATGTGTACTTGTCGTATGATTATCGTGTTGGAAAAAAAAAAAAAAAAAAAGCCCTTCAAAGCGTACCCCTTCCAGTCAGCTATTTATTTTGTTAATTTTTTTTTTTTTAAAGAAAAAAAAAATTGATAAACAGAGCAAAAGAACAAGCGAGAAATGAACTTTGGCGAAATGGTCCTATGGAAAATTACCAAGAGTTTTTATCAGCTTATTATATGAGATGTACACTTTTATTGTACTGTCGTGGATGGCATATTTGGACAAGCAAATGGGCGATGTGCGCGTTCGATTTTGGAAGGACTAATAAATCCCCGGGGAAAAAGTACCCATAGTAGACAATAAGGCATTATCGGAAAAAAAAAAAAAAAAAAAAAAAAAAAAAAAAAAAAATTAATCAGGTGCGGTGATGAGCTGGACATGCCGAACGCACAGTGGACAGACACACTTCACAGAATCGGAAAAAAGGTAGCGCCGAAAAGGATCGATGGTTTGCTGCTCAAGAGTTCATGCAAGCTGCGTTCACGCAAGTGGAATTTACTCGGACGCGCGTATGTATGAATGCCGCGACACGTACCCCAGCTGGCAACTTCTCTGGAGTCACTTGTAACTGTGTATATACTGACGCATCTTCGCGCGTCTTTCTGGTTGAGTCTTTCCTACCCTCTGGAGAAATGGTTCATCGCGGTGAGGACTTCCCCGCAGATCGACGATGAAGTGTTTTTAATTACCTCGAGGGGGGAGGAGATTCGAATGGTCAGCAGAAACCTCGCGTAAGCAGGGTTACCAGCGCGACGAGTGCAGTTCGAGTGACCAATCAGATGCGAGGCATTCACCTGATAAATGATCTTCTCCACAAGGCAACCGAAACGTCCGTTCGCGTGGGGGAGTGGCGTGTATAAGACTTGTCCTCGCGAATGCTTCGCACGTTGCATACATTTAGCGTACCGTTCCGATGTGTGAGGAAGTAAAGCGTGGGAATTGGGTATGAAAAAAAAAAAAAAAAAAATGCAGTACTGTGCTGTGAAAACACCCCTTTGGACTATCTAGTCCAAGACTGCAAGTTTCCCCACAGTTTTTGCTTTTTCCATCTTCAGGCAGCCCACAGTGTTACCAAAGTGCAAAATGACACAACTAAAATGGAGTAAAAAAAGAAAAATTCAGCCCTGAACCTTGAACGATTTATCGCCTGAATGGTCAACCAATCAACTTTTGTTAACTTTCTTTTTCCCCATTGTTCAAAGTGGATACACGATACACACACTGGGTTGGTAAAATGAAGAAGTGGGAAAGGAAAGATGAATATCCCTTGCATAGGTATACCTGCTACGCAGCAGAAGGGATTTCCTTTTATACGCACTGCAAAAATATGTAACGAAAAAAATTTCACGTGGGTATCTTTCCATCTTAGGCCCGCTTTCATCTTGGGCGTGTTTCGGACGGCGGGGGGATCTCTCCACTGCACAGTACAAAGAAAGGCGAATGTACCCACGAGGAAGGGTCTACGAAAAGGAATTTTCTCCATACGTTCGCCTTTTTTTACAAAAGGGGCTAATTAAAAAAGTTTCATCTGTGTGTAATGTTGCACAGACGAGATGATGCTCTCCTGCTCTAGTTGGTCTTATTTTTCCCCCCCCTGTTGGCTACCTTCTCTGCTAACTTGAAGCTGGGGAATAAAAATGGGTAACATTTCGGGGGGGGTCCCGTATGACAGGTGGTGTAAATATGGGGCTAACTTCAGCAGAGCGGAAGACCGCTACACTAATCAAGCGACGTTTGAGCGGTTAAACATGCAAGTACGATGAACCGTGATGAACTTCACTGTGAGAAGGAATGACCTATCTCGTTGAGTTCCTGAACAAAATTCTCCGGACGAACAAAATCAGTGGTGCCGTAAATAATTTTTTTGTTCATTTTTTCCTCCAAGTCTTTCAATGCGGAGACTTCGATGTAGTTCCCCCCCCCAATAACAAAAATGATGTAGTCCTTTACATGATCCTGTTTGATGTAATTCCTTTCGGCATGGTTGCTTCCGGTGGTTGTATCACTTGGAGGGGTCTTCGGGTCGATGTATACAAACTGATCATTCAAAGAGGAGGGTTTATTTTCAATGAGCGTTTCAACCAGCTTGGTAATTTTTATTTCCCTTCTTTTTGGCAACAGACTTTTAGCCCCCTGTAATATGTTAATGCCCTTATCGATGAAGATGTTGCTGTACGTATTGAGTTGATCCTTAAAGGTTGCTGTGGTGCCGGTGTTTGAGTGGGTGAGAGGGGTACTCACATGAATATGTATGTTCATGGTTTTTAATTTTTCCATCTGATTTATAAAATAAATGGCTGAAATATCTATCCTCATATTTTTTAATTCCTGCAAAAATGTGTCCACTGTCTGTTTGTTCATATTTTTTTTGGCCAAATATAAGCATAGAAAGGCTCTATACTTATCCATGGGGGTTCCTTTTGGTGAGGTAAGGATATCCTTCATGTGCTGTATGCAAATTTTTTCATTACAACTTTCAAAGTCAAATTCATTTTCATAATATTTGTCTAATTCTCTGTCCTTAATGTTTTTTATCAGCTCGGTGAGTATGTTTGTGTGCATATCTAACAGCCTCTTATGTTCTGTCATTTCTGGGAGTATGTTCATTGCTGACATGAGTCCTCCTGTGATTTTATCCCCCCCGATGGTGCTGCCTACACCGCCTCCCCCAGAGAGGCCTCCCCCCTTGTCATTTTTGTTCAAATTTTTCATCTTCTCGTTGTACTCATTTAGACACTCGCTAATATTGTTGGCGACTTCGGGGAAGGGCTTATTGCAGTTGGTGGAGAAGAAGGTGTCTACATTGTCGATGTCGTAGTTCTTCAGGGGTGCGTCCTTCGTAACGTTCCCGGTGTTGGAGGTGCTTGTGCCACTTTCATCCGCCTGACGTAGGCTTATCTTGTTCAGTTTTATATCAAAGACATCGTGAATCAGTGCCTGGTAGGTCCACGCGTGCTGCAGCATGACACTCAAATCGACTTCCCTGTCGACCAAAATCAATACAGGTCGCTGCACCGTCTTGGAGTTAAAAATGTAATTATTTGTAGATCTTAAGTTGACCAGCTCGTAAATCTTCCTGTGTAGCTTCTCCGCAATGCTTTTAGAGGGGTACGACGAATTAGAAGAAACCCTAATGATGGGGATAATGCCCAAAGTCACCAGAAAAGAAATCAGCCCTTCAGTTATCCTGTCCATCACATCTTGAATCATATGATCCTCATTTGCATGCAGAATTTTGAAGCAATTGGGAAGGTTCAAAGAGAACGTGCTGCTAGATAAGCTAACGAATTTTAAATACCTATCCGTAATTTTGGATACATAAGAAGCGACGTTATTTTTTACACACTCGTTTGCAAAGTACCCCAGATTTTCTTCACACACGTAGGATATAAAATTGATGTAGTAACTTCCATACATATTGTTGCACATATCCTTGACAATTTTATCGATGTTTTCTTTCTTGTTATCTACGAGATAGACTGCATTGACTTCTGGGATGGTGGTTCTCTGTCTGTGTAGATTTAAATTTAGGGTTACTCCGTGGTGCCTTAGATTGCCCACCTTGAGTAAGGGGGCAAGGATGTTCTGCCCCTCTGAGTCGTATATTAATATTTTCCATATTTTGTCGTGGGAATAGTACAGGATATTTCCACTGCTGCTCAGGTTGTCGTTGTACTCGTTCAGGTTCAGCATGCTGATGGCGCTGTTTTTCTGCTGCTCCTGGATGTTCAGCGACATCTTGGGGTGGTACCTGTTTGGAAGAGTACCCGTTTGGAGGGCCAATTCCCGTGCGGGGGACACACTAACTAGGCGGAACGTGCGAAGGGATGACTAACCCCGCAGGTTCACTCGCGCATGTGCGCTGGGCATTTGGGCATTCCCTTTCCAAACATCACGCAATTGGGAAGGTTGCCTCCTGCCTGGGGCGGGGGCACTCCACAGCGGGCTTCCCCTTCGTTTGTTTGTAATTGTACGGCCACGTGTTTAATCTGTTGTTTTACGTGCAAGGGATGATAACTCCCCTGCTTATGGCTGGTATATATGCATACATATACGTACATATGATGCATAAATATACATATATATATGTATTTTTTTTCTTTTCCCCATGTAGCTACCATGGTATCGCTTAAAATTGCAAAGCTGAGCAAGCAGTGCCAAGCAGTTGCGCTTGGACTCCAAACCTTTCGCCCTTTTTAGTCCGCCAATCGTGTCGGATTTTCGCATATTCTACTTCGCACAAGTGCGCCCAGTTTTTCTTTTTTTTTTTTTTTTTTTGGAGCCTCTCCTCCGCTTCGTTGCTACTTTCATGTTGGCATATCACCCCCTCCTCCTGCCACTTTTTATTTACGTTGGGAGATTTGAAATGGACTCCCGTTCGATCCCCTACTTTTGCATTTCGGTTCGCCAAAAAACCAGTGACTAGGTCGCCATTGTAGTTTCACGAAACTGTGCGTATTGCTTGCACTTTCTGTTTTTTTCGTTTTTATTTTTCATCCGTTTAACATGTTAGCGGAAGGAAAACATCCCCAGGGGAGGAGCACTTACACATACATACGTAAATCGTATGCATGAAGGTAGGACTCACTGAGAACTGGCCCAGTTTGGGCATTGCCTCCTCGCGCAGACGTATTACACATGAAAAAGTGGATATACACCTAGTTTGTGGTACACGAATTGCACATTTGCAAAGGGAACGCGACCGGGTCTACAGATCCTCTCTTGGGGGGGTTCCTTTTGTGTAGTCCTTCAAGGTAATTTCATAGTACACCTTGGTGATGTCACCAACGGGGATGCCAACTCGTCTGTATAGGAAAGGGGCAAATGCATGAAGGATGCACATGTGCATGTATGATCGAAGCAGCCTTCAGATATGGACGCGTTCTTTCTTCGAAGCAACATAGTAATCTCTTTATACCTTAGCTCGCCAACGCACATTCCTCGCATTCCCTCATTTAAGGGAGTGACGTTGTGTTCGCCAACCTTAGGGGGGGTGCCAATTGTGCATGATTGGACCGATGCACGTTCGCAGTGTGAAAAAAACGAGCGGCGGAATGGATAGGCGACTAAGCGAGCAACTAAACGAGAGAGCAACTTAACGACGGCGTTCTAAGTGGCAGGAATCGATAGACAACAAGGCGAGCAAATCAACCAATTCGACAAGACACAGACATACGCTCAATTTCCGCGTAATTAAGTGCTCATTAATTTACTATAATTTTCTGTTTGGCGTAGCCAAATTGGTAGTCCTGCGAAATTGGAGGGAGGAAAGTGAGAACGTTGCGTGAACACGTTTCAGCATCGATACACTGGGGAAAGTTATTAAGGGGGATGGGCGCCGGCAAATGCGAGAGGACGCTTTTTTCTTTGCTACCGATACTATGTGAGGCATTATATGCACCCCCGGGGCTGCGTATAACCGATTTGGGAACAGTGGTGAGATAGGAAAAGGGAAAAAGGGAGAAAGGTAATAGGGAAGTAGAGGGGTAAAGTGATAGCACGGCTAATCTATAGGGCGGATAAGCGATAGCGCAATAACTAATTGAGGGAGTCGACGAATGGGCTTGTCGACCACTTAACGAGGGCACTTACAGAAAGTCCTCATTTCAATGTCAGCCTCATCCCCAAGGTCCAGGCCACACCGCTCAGAAGACTCTTGCAAGACACGGACGCTGAATTTATTTTTCATTTCGTATTCGTCCAGTGCGACGTATGCATCATCGTCCGCTTTCGCGATGAATAGGAAGAACAGAAGGAGCAAATAAAAGGGTGATTGCTTCATCTTCTATTGAATAGTGTGTATATATACATGCACTCCGTTCCAGGCGGTTCGCGTTGGTTAGCGGCATTTGCAAGTGCATATGTAGTGTCATATCTTTTTAAGAAGACATAACGTAAAATTTCCTGTTTTGGATTAAAGCATGTGTTACGCGCGCTGAACGGGCGTTTAGTAATGCCGCTGAGCGATGCATCCGTTTTTCCGGCGCAGAGAGAAAGAAGTTTTTCAAAAAAAGGCAAACACATACATATGCGAGTGTCCGACTTTGCCGGTGCACGCGTGAGTGTACTTATGTGTGACTGCCCTTTTCACCCATCGTATTGGTTTTTTTTTTTTTTTGAGTGGATAGGCACACGAGCATTCTACGTGTCAGTTGTACCCTTGCCTGTTTCCACCCGTTTTAGGCAAACGTGAAATTATTGCACACGTGAGAATCGCCTTTGGCATGCAAAGAAGCTTGAAAAGTAGTAAATCATCACAGCCCCCTCCCTCTTCCGTGTATGAAACTGTTTCATAAATGAGAATTCACCTTTTCTTTATTTTTGTCGCTCTAATCAAATGTGCTATTTGCGCGAAAAAGTTTGCACAGGCTGCGAAGTACGCAGGAACATATTTAAGGCATCGTGGTGGGGAAGAAATGACCAAGACGACGCAGAAAAAGCGTCTACACATGAACAACATAAACGCATCAAGAAGCAGCGTAGTAACAGCTAGCCATTTTAAGAGTAACCTTTTTATAAATAAAAATTACGCCAAAGAATGCTTTATTAAAAACTATGACAAAGTGGTGAGTATAGTGCAATTCAGACGTTTCAATAAATTATGGGCCAAAAAAAAAGGAGTGGGAAGCACAAAAAACGGAAGAGATAGTAACCCAAAAAACTTAGGGGTAAAAGTACTAGGAAATAATTTCGCCCATGCTGGTAATATTATAGTTAGACAAAGAGGAAGGACCTTTAAACCTGGTCATGGGGTTAAGCAGGGAAGAGATTTCACCCTTATTGCTACCAAACCGGGGAAAGTCCATTTTTTCAACCGAGTTGTAAGTATCGTCGATGTGAGTGACCCAAAGCCAATGACCTATACGGACGTGTATCGACAAGATCCAACCATCTTGACTTTATCGAGGGTATGGACCTCAGAGAAGTGAGCAGACGATGTTGGAATGGAAAGGAAGATCGTAAGGAGGTGTAGATGGAGGTGTTGTTTCTGGTGTGTGGAGAAAACAATAGGCTCTTTTACTAACCACATTTATGCGTTCATGTGTAAAGAAGAGCATGTGTGCGTTTTCTTAAATTTCTAAAGTATCTTTTTTTTTTTTTTTTTTTTGTGAATAGACTAAAATTCGATTTTAATTTTCCCTTGGGCAAATGCAAAATGGGATTAGAACTTTATGTAGATATTGTTGAGTCCGTTTTTCAGCCTATTTGTGACTGACATACGAAATTTTTCAACCATTTTTTAAATATTTCTTAAACTATAAAATGTTCCTTGTTATGTTTAAGCGTTTCTTCATCGCTTTAAAGTGTGCCGACTGTGGGATTATCCCATTTGCAAGAAAGCTGGAGAAGGAACAGATAAGGTTGTCAAAGCGAATTGGTGAAAAATGTCGCATTCCTTATGTGGTATCGTGAGAGAGTCCCATTTTGGAAAATGTGGACAGTCCGTAATTCCCTTTTTTGCATAAAGACTTAATAGTTTTGAAAAATATGAACGCTTCATGCTTTTTTTTGTAGGAGTCATTTGTTTTGAAAAAATATGACCGGTTCATATTTTTTTTTTTTTCTCTTGTGTGTGCAGAATGGCTCACTTATTTGTAAGCGTTTGAGCAGTATCTAGTTGGTTTTCCCCTCCGAGTTCATCATCAATGAAAAACGGACGCACAACCAAATGGGACCAATTACATTTTCTTTTGAAAGCAACAAATGTACTCCTACTGCGTGAAGAATAGATCAGTGCTTCCTTCACAAATTGGAGCAAAAATCTATCCTTATGACGTTATGGTTATTTGTTAGCTCAAATAAAAAATAAAAAAAAATAAAAAATAGCTAGCTAGCTGCAGTGCAGCTGGTTAAAAATGAACAAAACAACGGAGTATATATACTTCCATAATTGTCTACAGTTGCAAAATATGTGGTGTTACAACAAACATTTAAAAATTAATTCGTTTTTTTCGGGAACAAAATATCCCCATTTCTGAAGAGCAAAAACAACAAAAAAACTCCTGTGTGTTTAGTTCCCTTGCAGGTTACATCGCAGGGGGACGCTAGTCGTTTTAACGCTTTGTAAAAGTTTGACCAGTTGGTTTGCAATAAAGGCGACGTACTTATAGTTCGCGTTATACGAGTGGCACACGCAGATGGGCACAAACGGGTGCGGAAAAAAAAAGAAAAAAAAGGCTTGCATTGTCGATTGCACTTCAGTTAGGCAAAGGCAAAATAACCAGACAGGAGACTGCCACTTGAAATTCTTTCACAAGAAGGGGCGAAAATAAGCTGATTGATTGGTCCGTGTATCCCCGCCCCCCAAAAAAGCAGCAACAACGATATAGCAGCGATAACCACGACGATGTATGGGAACCAGAGGACGAATCACGAGTACGCACCCCCCATGGTGATCAATGTGAACAACAAGCAAGTGAATCCCCCACCTTTAAGTTACAGAAGCTACCCACCGAGGAGTATAAATCTGGGACCAGTTAGCAATCAACATGAGTCAAACGCAAGCGATAACATGAAGAATTATGTGCAATATTCTGGCCACCGAAATGTCTCTGAAATGGAGCCCTTGAAACATACCACTTCGCAATATATACCAAGGAGAAGAGACGAACGACAGAAAACGATGGGCGTCATGGGCCTGGCCAATCAGTGGGACTTGAACAGGGCCGACATAAACCACATTGTAGCCAATTACACAAATTCAATTCGAGTCCCGACCAACCACAGCTCTGATGGTAGCAGTCAGGTGAGGACATTTCACAAAAATAGGCCAGAATCTGTTAGGGAAATTCCCCCATTCCAAGTTGATAAAAGTAAAATGAATTATCTTCCGGCAGAAAGGAACACCACACCCATCAGTGTTGAGAGCGAAATGGACAGTAAGAAAGATATGTCATTCCTGGGAAGGGAATACCAATCTGTGTACCTTAGTAGAAATCAAAATGACTATGTGGTAGAACAGAAGGGGAGACATCCAACAATGTCAAGTCAGGGGGGGGAAAAAAAAAGTGTCACGGTAAGTACTAGTGAGAAGGATACCTTTCTGGGCGGTCTCAAGAGGGAAAATAACATTGCCATTTCGACAAGTTTACAGTCAAGCGGTGATGAGAAATTTATCAAAGGTCAAGCACAGGTGAGTAGGAACAAAGCAGATGGAAAAAAGGTGGAAAAGAAAAATAGCAAAATAGGTGAAGAACTAAAAAGTGATCGGCTGAGTACTCCCCGTAAGGGGAAGAACGATCACGTGTTAGGTAGGGAGACCATGCAGGAATACCGGCTTAGGAATGGAGAAAAGGAATATACATCTCCACAACGTGATGGCAAAAGTGCGAAAAACGGTGAGTCCTCTACCAAAGCGCCAATACATCGAAGCTGTAGGGAACAATTACCACACAACCTTTCAATCAATTTGAAAAGAGACATGTTCGACATGACCAAAGGGTTACGAATTTTCGACCATATGATAATTGTAGATAGAAATAGTGTACTCAAATTGTGGAATGGCTTTGAATGGAAGAGAGTGAAGAGTTATTTCCAATTTGTGACTAAGGCTAGATATGACCGTAGGGGACACCTGTGGTGTATCAATAATTCGTACGAGCTACTCAAAAGGATGAAAAAAAAATTTAAAAACTTTGGGAATTTAGCTAACGAAGAAATTGTAGATATCAGTTTTGATAAAAAAAATCTCTTATGGTGTGTTAATCGTAAGGGAGAGTTGCTCAAATGGAATAGAACCAAATGGACTAAAGTGAGATTTTCTGGATTCCATAAATTGATTAGTGTGGCCTTTGACAGTAGGGGAGATTTGTGGGCTATCAACACGAAGAGGGCGTTGGCGATCTGGTGTGAAAAGGACAGTTGCTGGAATGAAAAAGTTGTGAAGGATGATTTGAAAATATGTGCCATCGATTTTGACAACGATGGGCATATCTGGGTCGTATCCACTGCGGGCGCGCTGTTGACCTATTCGCAGGGTCACTGGGTGAACTTTGGCTACGTCTCCTTGGACCGCTTGATTTCGGTGGGCTTTAGGAAGGTCCGCGCGGGGTAGCCTGTGGGCAGTGGAAAAATGTCTCGCTCGGTCCATTTGGGGAGGGCGCATCCCCTTTTGACAAGGATCCTTTGAATGAGTCCCCTTTTTCTCTCCTTCGCATTCCCCTGCTTCATCTGCCTGCTTCCACAGATTCCATACTACATTGCATGCCTTCTAAAATTACGACTATCTATGTGTGCGACGGTATTTTGTATACATGTGATCCTTTTCATTGTGCCTTTCGTTACGAATTGACTCGGTTTGCGACGCAAGGGCAGAACAGAGAACCTCCTGTTGCATGCCAAGTGGGGAGTCTTTCTCCACCACATGTGAAGGAACTAAAATGCAGACACAAATCCGCATAGAGGTTAAGCGTACTTTTTTTTTTTTTTTTTTTTTTTCTTTTTCTAATTCCTCAGACATATCGGTTTCAAAAGCAGAAAGGGATAGCACACAAAAGCTTCCACGTGGGGTAATAAATTGGGGGTGAACCGCTAAGCAGCTAAACAACTCGTGGAATGCATGAGTTTCTACCCCTTTCCCCGTCACGCGGCGACGTACACCTATGATGAATGTGTACAGAACGCACGCCCGAGTGTATGATAAGAAGGAGGGAAAGCCGCTGGGCCAGATGTGCCACACGCGTGGAAGAGGGAAAAAGGACGAATTGAAATGTTTGGAAAATCATTGCAGCAGTTTGGGGAGAGTCACAAATGAAGTGGTTTTGGGTGTGTATGTTGGCCAAATATGGCGTGTTTGAAGATCACCCGGTGGGATGGTGGCCTATGTTTTACGGCCACCTTGTTCGAAGAGAATATATATAAAATAAAAAAAAATAAAAAAAAAAAAAAAAGGGAACACCCTCCAAATGCAGGAATCCAAAGAGCAACACGGCAACGCAGCAACGCGTCAAGGCTCCGCGGCTCAGTAAACCCTTTTGACCGGAGGGACGTGCTCCATTTCGTCATCCAGCGGCTTCGTGATGACGCCCCTGTAGGTGGTGAAAAATTTCGCCTTCTCAACGTCCCTGTCAGTCATCCAAGTTAGGGAGTGTTTAAGAAAGGCCCTATCGTCTCGCTCGGGGAAGTCGTCCCTTGCATGGGCCCCCCTGGACTCTTTTCGATCTATGGCGGCTAAAATGGTTTGAGAGGCCAGGGTTAGTAAATTCTCCAACTCCAGCGTTTCGATCAAATCAGTATTCCAAGTTAACGTTTTGTCCTTAACGTACACATCATTAAACTCGGAGCAGATATTAAGTATCTGTCTGTATCCTTCTTCTAGGAGGGGTCCGATTCTGAAGACAGCAGCATGTTTTTGCATGCAGACTTGCATTTTTTTACGTATCTCTGCTGTTGAAATAGTTCCTTTGTTGAATCTGATTTTGTCTAGCCGTTGTATCGTTTCATCCCCTATATCTGCAGGCGCACTGATGAAGGGGATATTTGGCTTATCAATTTCCATGATGGTTAGGGAGGCCCTTTTTCCGAAGACGACAATGTCTAGGAGAGAATTAGCTCCCAATCGGTTTGCCCCATGAACGGATGCAGAAGCTGCTTCTCCTGCTGCGTATAGCCCTTTGACAATAATATCATCATCATCTTCGGATGTGCTCCCCCCTTTGAATAAATTAACCTTCTGTGTTAGCACTTGCGTTTTATAATTGGTTGGTATACCTCCCATGTTGTAATGCACCGTTGGAAGAACAGGTATGTACTGATTGGTGACGTTAACTCCTGCAAATATTTTGGCTGTTTCCATTATCCCTGGCAGTCTTTCCTTCAACGTCTCGTAAGGCAGATGTGTCAAGTCGAGGTAAATATGATCTGCATTAGGGCCACAACCTCTACCTGCATTTACTTCTATAGTCATGGCTCTACTGACTACATCTCGACTAGCCAGATCTTTGGCTTTAGGGGCGTATCTCATCATGAATGCTTCTCCTTCCCTGTTCCTCAGTATGCCTCCTTCCCCTCTACACCCTTCAGTAATTAAGCAGCCAGCTGGATATATTCCTGTGGGGTGGAACTGCACAAATTCAAGATCCTGCAATGGTAGCTTGCTCCTCGAAACGATTGCATTTCCGTCTCCTGTGCACGCATGTGCTGATGTGCAAGACAAGTAAGCTCTACCATACCCCCCAGTAGCAATTACCGTGTGAGCTGAAAAAAATCGGTGAATCTTCCCATCCGCTATATTTAAGCAGATAACACCAATGCATTCGTTTGCACTGGCCATTAACAAATCTAGTACAAAGTATTCAACGAAGAAGACGCAATTGTATCCTAATGATTGGCCATACAAGGTATGAAGCATTGCATGTCCTGTTCTATCCGCGGCAGCTGCACATCTGTATGCTTGTCCTCCCTTCCCATATTTTAAGCTTTGCCCTCCAAATGCCCTTTGATAGATTTTTCCTGATTTTGTTCTAGAAAAGGGTAAGCCAAATTCTTCCAGCTCCAAAACGGATGCAGGTGCTTCTCGACACATATATTGAATTGCATTTTGGTCCCCTAGCCAGTCGGATCCTTTGATCGTATCGTACGCATGCCACCTCCAGTCATCTTCCGTCATATTGCCTAATGCGGCGTTTATGCCCCCTTGTGCTGCGACGGTGTGTGATCTTGTTGGGAATAGCTTAGTTATACATGCCACTTTGTAATTATTTTTGGACAACTCCAATGCGGAGCGTAGCCCTGCTCCTCCTGCGCCCACTATCACCGCATCGTAGTGGTGATCCACAATTTCGTATGCTTTCTTTTTCACACTTGAGAAGTTAAGGCGGGTCGCAAGCACAGAGGCGGGATAACACTTGCGTCGAACGGTGAACATTATTCTGGGTAATGGTTATCTGGGCTTGCGATTGGCAGGATACGAGAAAGGTAAAAAAAAAAAGAAAAAAAAAAAAAAAACGGGGAAAGCGTTCAGGAGGAACCACTACAGATGGCTGAGCTGACTAAATCGACCAGGTTGACCAGGCTGACCAGGCTGACTAAACTGGTGCAATGCTTCTTGTCTCGGGTTACCCGCATGGGAAATATGCATTGCACAGGTGTTTTTTCTCCCCCTTGCAGATCCAAAGTGCCGAGAATCTTCTTCTGTTTCCAAATTGTCGTTAAAGCGATGGCAGGTGTACACTTCGCGTATGTGCACTGGGTGGTTGCTCAACTCGGGGGAAAAAGGAAAACAGTGGTAGGGAGAGAATTAGAGCAATTCCTCCGGTATGCTACTAACATGCTGAGATGTATGACGCTGGGAGAGAAGCGGATCCAATGAGAACTTACACATGGTTTAGTTGGCATGTTTTTTTTTTTTTTAAATGCAAAACTGGTTATTAGGGACGAGGATTTCTTAATCGTGAAGTAGCCACTGTTTTTTTTTTCTTCTTCTGGATCGTTGGTAGGGCGCCAAACGGTGGTGAAATGTACCTGACTGAGCGACCGAACAAGTCGCTATATCAGCGCGATCAGGTTAACAGCTCGTACACGCACCGTGGAGGAAGGTGCCTCCTCCGTGCGCAAACATGGTTAACAGATGTGATGATCACATAGCATAGAGATGGAGGTATTTTTTTTTTCTGTTTTTTCCGTTTCTCCCTCGCGTGGAAAATGGTCCGCCACCGGGTCGGGGGTTTTCCACCCCAACTACGATGCCGTTCGCGTGAAATTTGCAACCAGTCTTAAAAGTCGTGCGTACTGCACGTCCAGGTGCTCATTTTTTAATTTCGCTGAAGTGAACTAAGGTGTTCTATTCTCCCTCAGAAGATATTAAGCCATCACCAGAAGTGGACCTGTGCTCGCCTATGTGTGGTAAAAATGGAAAAATCGATCGTTGTCAATAGGTTAAAAAAATGAAGCCCCACAGGATAAAGAGAAGAGAAAGCACATAATAAGAAATTCTTCGCACTCTTCACGCTGTTCAAACTGTTCACTTTGCCCACGTTTCCTTGTGCGGTACAGACACCGGAGGGGAGCGACCATCTACCTGCTTCGATAGGCACCAGGGCACCAGAGTTGCCTACACAGGTGCGGAGAAGCGCAAAAAATGCAGCTAACACGACATTCACCAGAAGCTGCGCGCACGGGGACGCAAATCTGCGCACAACAATTTAGGGAAAGAAGAAATGCGCATTAATTAATGCATTAAGTGAAGCTACCAACTTGATCGTGCAAGTCGTGTAAAGAAGAACACAAAACCAAAATATGCCTCCTCTACAAGGCGAAAAGGAAAAAAAAAAAAAGTGCAGTGAATAGATGCATAAACATGTTTCCCCCAACATATACAAGAGGGTGATACACCACATGGGTAGAGGAATACCTCGGTCAGGCCGACCTAAAGAGATGCCCCACATTAGTGGGGGGGGCACAATCAACACTTAACGTTGGAACGGCGTTAACTATTCATGTAACATGTGTCAAAATGTTGCAGGCGTGTTTATTTATTTGCTTTATTTATTACTTTTTTTTTTTCTTTTTTCCCTTTTGCACGGTGACCAACCCAAGTGCATCCTCTCGAAAGGCATCAAACCCAAATATAGAAGAAAAAAAAAAAAAAATCCCAAATTGTGACATTGCGACATTGCAGAATGTGTGATTAATCTGTGTGACCGCGCAAGCCTCTTTCGAAAAATAAAGAAACGATCCAAGGGTGGACACAGAGTGCGTGCAGTAGTCTCCCAAGAAAAACTCCCCTGACCGGAGCAGTCGGCCAAATCGTAGATATATGTAGGTGAGGAAACAAACATACAGGCGCTGCTGAACGAAGGCTAGAAGATCCCCTCTCCCTGCAGGCGCATAACTGCCGCTTGGCCCTTCGCATAATAGGCTCTACCCCATTCATGCGTATGAATATGTGCATACAAGCTAGTATACATTTTAGATTTCTTTTTCTCTTTTCGCCCCCCATCAACCCTAAAAAGTCCTAAACCTGGTTCAAACATGAGAGGTTACCTCGACGATGCGCCTCTCCTTCTAACACACACAAATTAACTAACCCGAGTTGGAAAAATAAAATAAAAATAAAAGCCATTTTTTTATGAAGAGAAGAAGCACTTCCACCCCACAATTGGTTGCGGGGCGATTCGGAGAGGTCCATAAAGTGTAGCATTTCCGTTTTGCCCTTATGGTGGAGAAGCATAATATGAATACATGCCCGTTTATGTGTATAGGCACCAAGAAATTTCCCCCCCAGCATCCCGCCGCACTTTCACCCTTCTGATCCGTACTCCAGAGTGAAGAAGGAATTTCATAGGGAAAACACCTCTACCATCTCAGGCCCCATCTAGAGTAGACACATCCATGCAGAGTTTTGCAACCAGGTGGCGTACTCAAATTGGGAGGACGAACCAGCACGTCCGTTTCTCTTGTATGACTTTTCTCATCACGAAGTGAGGGCGTACACATTGCAGTAGACAAGTCACTGAGAAGGATGAGATGATACTCCATTCCAGTCCAAGTTAGCTGCCCCATTCAAAAGCTTCCCCCCTCCTTGAAGAAAGACTCAAAATAGTGACGCTAAAATGGTAAATAGGCAAAATGGCTTCTTCTCTAAACTGACAGGTATATGCTTTAGAGTGAGAGAAGGGATAGACGTGAGAACGGGATGAGAACATCTGTCAAGGGAATAATATGCACACATGTTTTCGCAGTCATGTCTACGAAAAAGGAGAATGCTTGTGCCGCTTTTCATTGGGAAAGCTCCACAAGTATTTGTGTTCGCTCCCCTTCGGCGTCCATCTCGTCCATCCCGTCCATCTCGTCAATCTCATCCATGTCGCCCATCCCGTCCATCCCTTCCCCTTCATCTTTTCTTCTCTCGGCTGATAGGCCTCACCTCTTCCGTGTTCAACTTAAATTTGGAGAACATCCACGAGGCCGTGGATGAAAATTTAACCGCCCTGGAAAGAGCTGTACTGTACGGAAACAGCAGCAAGAAATGCCGGAAGATAATATTTGTTAAAGAGTTAGTGAAGTCCCTAAATAGTATAGACTATGATGATTTTAAGAAGGTGATTTATCCTCTGCTTGTAAAATTAAGCAACGATAAAGAAGAAATACAATACGAGTTGTGTTGCCAGATGGGCGACCTGTGTGCGTACTTGCTGCAGAATAACAATGGGCCGGATGGGTCCGCGGATATTATTAAGTTTCTCTTCCCCATCCTCGAGCGGATCATCAGAAATGGGCAAGGCGGGAGTGTCATCGGGAATATCGGCGGGACTATCGGCGACAGTGTCTGCAGTGGACACGTACTCGCGAACGCGATGAAGGCGCTCCTCATCCTAGCCACGCACATCAAAGCCAAGTACCGAAAGAGCATAATCTTCCCCTTCATACTCTCGCTGACGTCCACCGAAAAATTCAAGAACCTGGGATTCGTTCTCTTGATTAAAATTTCCCATATATTTGAGAGAGAAATGGTGTCCAGGTACTTGTTCCCATGCATCGAATCCTTCGTTAGGGGAAAAGACGAAGAGAGCAAACTGTTCCTGTCCTGTTACCTGCATAATATATGCAGAATTGTCAAGGAAGAAGAGTTGTTAGTGATATTTTTTATGCTGAAATCGCTATGTAATGATCCTAATGACATCATTAAAATAATTAGCCTGTACAATTGTGTGCATGTGTCATGTCTTTATTCAAAGAGTGTCTTTCTCCACTTTTTCGTTCCTGTGTTTAATGATTTTCTGAAGAATTCAAATTTGTACATATTTTACTATGCCTTGATAAATCTGCTCCTTTTTGTTTGCCTTTTTGAGGACATGAATCTTATTCATCCCTTTTACATTCACAAGATGATTTTTTTTTTCAATAATCTTTTTTCTTCCCACTTGTTTACGTTGAATTATCTGAACGACACCGCCAAGCGGCAGAGCAGCTACGCTTTGGTAGGCGTCCCCCGGGGGGGAGAAGCGCCACCCACAGTGGGGGAAGCACACAAGACAGAGGAACCACACCAAGGGGCCGAGGAAGACATTTTGAGCAACCCGAAGGTGGACGTGCCAACTGGTATTACTGCTTCTAGAAAGGAAGGACCAAGTAGCGACTCAAGCGAAATATCTCATGGTCAGTCTAGCGAACACAACGGGGGGAGAAGCCACACATCACACCTCTCAGCAAGGGATGAATCGGACGCATCCGAAAGCAACTATGAGGGGAAGCGAGAACTACAGCAAGAGACGACACTCACGATGAACTGCGTAAGTGTGAAACGAGGCCTCCTTAGCCAGCCTGTCAGTATGACGGAGCTGAAAGAAGAGGCGGGGGTCCAGCAAATGGGGGGAAGAAGATACCATTCAAAATCGGACAATCATTTGAAGGAAAATTATGCTGATGACGCTGCACAGACTAACACATTCGAAGATGTCAACGGAGGCGAAAATGGAACAGCATCTCTGAAGAGCGAATTATCCCTTTTCCCCTCGTCGTCCTCCTTGCTGGAGTCATACAATGCCACATCACTCCTTCCGTCTCTGCTGCCATCCCCGTCCACGTCCTCGCTCATCACCCCAGGATCAAGCTCCATTTTTGTCAACAATGGCTTCATTAACGACCTCATAATAAGCAACAATCATTTTGCGGTGAGCGTACGCCAGTTTTTTCAAGTACACGGTGAAGAACCTGGGGGAGCGAGAGAAGAAACCGAGGAGAAGGGCCCCCTACACGAGCAGTGGTGCACCCACCAGGGAGAAGCTCAAAAGGGAGACGAACTCTCCAAGAAGAAGGGCATCCTCTTAGGGGAAGAAGAAGAAGAAAAGGAAAAAGAAGAAAACGAAGAAGAAGAAAAAGAAGAAAAAGAAGGAAAAGAAAACGAAAAAGAAAGAAAAAAAAAACAGGAGAACCACCCCACATATGTGGGGAACCATAATGATGAACTTTTTAACCTCACCGATAATGACATCACCAGCATAGACAGCATATTTAATCACGATAAAACGATTGACATAAATCAAATTAAAGGATGGTACTTCAGTGATGTGGATCTAATCAAGGGAAACATGGCATACGGGGCGATGTTTCTTCAGAAGGGGGGGAAAATAGATGCCCATAGAGAGCGACGTCCACGTAAAATCCACTTAAACCAAAAAGAAGAAGACATTTATAACGTCGAAGCGGTGAATGCAGAGGCCCTCAAGAAGAAGTTTTTATTTGACACCCCAAATAACATCATCGTGTCTCACAACATAAACGCAGTGTACATCACGGCCCTGCACATGCCTACCCTCATCCTAGTGCTCAAGCAACACTTCTTCAGATTTTTCTCTCACGTTTTTTTTTTTGTATGTACCTATCCGTACTACATTATTAGGAAGACCATGGCGTCTTTATTTTATGACATTTTGATAAATTTTCTGGAGCCCTCGGATTTTTTAGAAGTGACTGTTGATGAGTTAAATGAGGAAGAAGACATGATGACCAGATTTAGGAAGAGCGGAAAGGATGCAATTTCAAAGAACAGGAGTGACGTGTTTTCCTATCCCCACCTCGTCAAAGTGGATTATGGAAAACAACGAGGTGGTAACAATTACTCCACTAGAAAGGATTTTCCTCAAATCACGCAAACATTCAATGTAGACTACGCCACGTACTGCAATATGAAACGCATACAGAACATGCAATCGGTGAGAAGTGATGAGAAGATAAGTAATCTGCACAACAGTAGTTGGTCGGGACGTGAACTGGGTGAGAGTACGCACCCTACGTCAAACGGACCTACCGAGAAGCAACAAGAGGGGGATAATTATTCAGACTGTGGATATTCGCAGGGGGGGATCCACGACCAGGCCGCTAACCAAGTGAGCGAAGATGTGGGAACCCAAATGGACAAAGGGTCCGAACAAACTCTCCAGGAGAGAACCAACATAATCAAACGAATGCAAAGTGAAATTAATGCCAACCTACACGAAAGCGATTTTTTTAGAAATGAAGAAAACGAAAACTGTTTTTTTTACAAAAAATTTCTACACAAATATGAAGCTGTATATGAGAGATACATTCAAAGGTTTCGAAAATATTACAGTGAAGATTCTTCCCTTTTTTTTTTCCACTTTTTCGTCTGTTACTTCTTGAGGGATTCAAACGTCCTGGTTAAGAAGGCTATCCTTAAGAGGTACGACAAGATGGTTTTACTCTTCCCGGCGCTCGTACAGAAGGTGCTCATGTCGTACTTGTCTCATGTGCTGGATTACAAGACGCTGGATTATTCCCTGCGCAAGAGGGTGTCGAAGGTGATCTTCCGGATGCTGTCCTGCGCAGAGGATGCTCTGGTTGTCCGCACGTTCCTCTTCCCCCTATTCCTCAGGTGGGTGCGCCACGGTAGAAGCGCTTCACTTGCTGTGTTGACGAGACCGTTCTGGCGTGGCCATACTATCTAGGCGATGCTATCAGGGCGATGCCAGCGAAGAACCGCATGTAGCTTCCTCTGATCACTCGATTTGTTGGTTCCACATGTCCTCTCACTCCCTTCCCACCCATTGCAGACTCTGCAAAGACGGCGTCGCCACCATTCGCACCTACACGGCTAGCTACTTCTACCTATTCCTCGAAAAGGGGTGCCCCCAGATATAGTACGAACAAAAAGGGATCCTTAAAAGGACACCCTTAAAAAGGGGCGCGTGAAAAGAGTGCGAGGCTCTCCTGCGGTGTGACCCCGCGGCTCATTTCACCACCGCAGTAATTAAACTCACCACAGACACGAAACAGTTATGAATTATTTTCCCTCCTTGTCCTTTTCCTTCGCAGTAACTTCTTCAAGGGGGGGGGTGAGATATTGCCTATAGAAGAGTATAAGAAAGGTGCGCCTGGGGGAGGGGCAACTCGGCTGCGCGGAATTGCTTTGCGTTGTGTTGCGTTTCTTTGCTTTTCGTTGCTTTGCTTTATTCCCTTTTTTTTCAGATCCATTTACGTGTGACATTGCGTGCCCCCACTCATGTTGCTTTGCCCCACGTCCAAAATTACAGACAGGATACTGACAAATGGAGAGAAGTACAAACTGAGGAGTCGGTACTTCACGGGCGGGGACGAAATTTCCCTCATCAAAACAGTTTTAGTGATGTTTTCAAGGTAGGGACGGATCTGAAAAAGTGGCATTGCACTGCACTTACACGGTGTGTGTTTACTTTGTTTGCAAACGAGTCGCAAGAACAGATTAGGCCACTTCCAATGTGTGCCTTTTTTGCGGAGCCTTTTCGCCAAGTGCACTAATTTAGGAGGACTTCTCTACCCCGCCTTTTCTCTTCCCCGCAGGAGTTGCCATTTCTTTGACCGCCAGATTTTTATAAAGATGTGCGACGGGATTATCAAGTAGGGGCGTAAAAGGCGCAGCGTTGTGCGAGGCGTATCCCTATGATAGGCGTGTCTCCGTTGGAAGCGCATCGCCATTTTGTCTGTCTAGCCAGTGTAGCTCGCGCTTGAAGCAGGAAGGCCTACTTTCCTATCTTCCGTCTTCTCTACTTTACTCTGCCCCTCTCCCCCCTCCTTTTCAGCGAATGCCCATCGAACCTCTTCCTGTTGTACTTCCTAAAACCATTTGTAAATTTATCCGTCGACAAAATTAAAGTTGTCAGAACCACATGGGATAAGTGTGTAATTTCGCAGCTTAAGAAAAAGGAACACTTTCTGAATGCGATAAATGTAAATAAAAAAAGAAAAAAAAAAAAGTGCAGCAGTAGCTTCGTACCAGTGGCCCAACCGGATTCTCATTGTATGTATTTCTGATCCACGAGTTATTTCTTAAAAAGAAAAATGTACTCTTTCCATTTTACCCCCTTTGCAGATTTTGTCCAAGCAAAAAGAAATGTATGCACAGCAGGCCACGACGACAGTAGATAAAGACAATTCTCCCACGCCAAACGAAAAGGATTGCGATAATGTGCTCGATAAAACCTTTGACATTCACGACTTGAATGATTAAGCTGGTTCGTCTGACTCGGTTGACTAGGCTAACTAGACTCGGATGACAGCCAAGCTCTTATGGTAGAACTGCCCATATGTCAGTAGCCCCCCGTTTTGCAGCTCGTCAGGATATGCATAGGCTCGCGGAGGGGGAGGAATTTACACCCTTATCGGCCTTGAACCGGTTCCTCATTCAAGTGTCGTGTAGCCGTCTTTAACACTTACTCCTCCACTGCGCAGGGTTGCGAGTTCTGGAAGGGATTAGTATACCGCTTCCCTTTGGGAGCGGCCATAGGAAGCGAGCTCCGCGGAGGGCGTTTAGCCAGCGCGTGTATGGCTGAGCGATCGCATATGTGTGCGGGCTTATGCGAGGCACGTCTTTTGTTACTCCCCTTCGTGCACACACAAAAAAGGGAAATCCACCACGATGCTTCCTATTTGTCAATGCATTGTTACTTCGTTATGTGTTGCTGATTCGCTGTTTTCATCTTGATGCATGGCGAACTTCCCTCCCCACCTCGCCGGCAAGGGCGACGTGGCCAGATGGTTACTGTACAGTTGCGTCTTTCGCCCATTTGTCTGCCGCCCGTTTCTCTTCCGCTCGTTTTCCTTCCACTCGTTTGTTTTCCACTCGTTTGTCTTCCACTCGTTTGTTTTCCACTCGTTTGTCTTCCACTCGTTTGTCTTCCACTAGTTTGTCTTCCACTCGTTTGTCTTCGACCTGTTTATCTGCTGCGTTGGGGAATGAGGCAGTAGATACCCTCCTGTTCCCTGCACACCCTTCCGTAGAGCAATTCCAAAGTGGTCTTGTACGGGGGAAGGGGTTACATTTTAGAAGACGCTGCCATGGGGAGGTGTCTACAGTTATGCAAGTGCCTGCTCGCAATTTTCTATGCGACTTGTAACGCGGTTCATCGGGAGGTCTCCAATCTGAGGGATGGCTAAGCGGATCACCTCGGATAGAGCTTGATCAGAATGACGCGCTTTCCATTCTGGACATGCCAAAACGTTTCCTCCACGATTGCAATTTTAGCCAAATGCCTCATCAGGAAATTCATTCGGACGTTCACGTGTTGGGAAGACTTGGCTTCACTTAGCTGCAGCGACAGAGCAGAGTTAGTAATGTTATTTCTAACTTTGCATATCGAAGTGGGTCCACCTTCGGAAGTACTCTCCCGAGACTTTTTATTTCTTTTTTTCTTTTCCCCCACCCCTCCCTTTTGGGTGACCTTGCTGTCGCTTTGGCTGTGGCTGTCACAAATTAGAAGGATGTCTACGGGATTTCCATTTCGCAAAAATTTTTTAATTTTACAAATTTTTCTTTCCATGTCTGTCATTTCGGAGTTATAGTAGATTTGAATCTTTTTCGTTTTGGCCGATGGGTCTATGTTGTAGTGGAGGGTGTTCGTTTTGTTCTTCTTCATCTTCTTCCAGTAATGGATGGCGACAGGGCCCCTCTCAGACAAGTGGGATTCTGCATCTTGTGGCATTTTCTCTGTTTCGTCATATGGCGTAACCTGCGAGTGGTCTCCGTCTAACTGAGACTCACCATTTGAACTGTTGACATTTGTCTTTTTCTGAGACGTGTTTCGTCCCACCTGTGTTGTGTCATTATTTGAATCTCTGCGGCCTCCCTGGGCAAAGCTCAGGTAAGACGGATTATTCTGCCCGAGACACTCAACAATGTTCCAACGGTGGATGGATGGACTCCAATTTTGCGAATACTTTTTTAAAAGGAATAATTTGATGGCATTTACTATGACATGATATTGGGTGTATCTGCTCTCATAGTGAGTCGCCTCTTCAAAGGAGCCCATTTTTCTGTTTACCCAAAAGGGGCGAGTAAAAAAAGTAACCTTCTTTGCAAAAGGTGCGTAGAAATATGTATAGAACTGATTTGCTTCGCTCAAATTTTCCTTCGGGAACAGAATTATTTTTTCGTAGATGACGAGTACATTCATGTTACTCTTTCGTAGCACACGCATACACACAGACACAAGGAGGGGGTGGGGGGCACGAACTTAGTCAACTGGGTTGACAAAACGGGCCAACGAGAAACGTTTAATTGAGTTAGATTTTTTTTCTTTTTTTTCTCTTTTACCTTTTTTCCTCTTTTTCCCTTTTTCTCTTTTTCCCTTCAGTTTTATAGTCCCCTTTTCCTAAACGATTTGTTTTGCCATGTGAATAGCGAAACTGCTTACATTGTACAAACTTACACGTGCAAAAAAGGGGAGGAAAAAAAAAAAAAAAAACAAGCAAGCAAACGAACGAAAAAATTAACTCCTCAAAATTGGAAAGGGAAAATGAAAAAAAATAAAGTAAATAAAAAATATAAGATATAAAATAAAAAAATAAAATAAAACAAAAGGGGGCAAACATTTCTCGATTAATGCTAACAGTATGCTCCTTTAAAGGCAAGGAACCAAAAAAAAGAAGAAAAAAAAAAGAAAGGAAAGGAATAAGAAAAAAAAAAACGTGATATAATGTCGTATGAGATAAGTTCGAAACACGTGCGACGCGTCACGCCCTATGGTACTGTGCTTAGGGTGTAAAAAATATATACTCTGCGAAATTGTGAAAGGATAATATTGGAGGCCTCGGCAGGGGTGGGGGGAAAGACACGAAGCAGGGAGAGGCACCAACTGGAGAGATTCACACAACTAAGGCGTCGCACACGAGGCAGACACACCAAAATTCGGGTCACGGGACAAGGAGCAAGCAAAACGCTGGTACCCTCTTGGATGCGGCCCTAATCAAGGAACAAATTTCCCCTTGTGCACAAAATGAGCTAATGAGCTTCCTTTTTTGAGAAAAAAAAACGAAGAAAAAAAAAAAAGAAAAAAAGAAAAATGCAAATCGCTTCAAACTCCCATAAGTGACTAGCCAACGGGCGTATATATGTGCATAGACACCTATAAGCACTTGTGTTGCCACCAAAATTGTGAAGACCTTCCTCAGAGGAACGCGCGACACACACAGACATACACACAAAAGTAAGAAGCCAAAATGGGCATACTTTTCTCCTCCATACTCCCCCGCCTATTTTCAAATAGAGAAATCAGGATACTCATATTAGGCCTGGATAATGCGGGTAAAACGACCATCCTGAACAGACTGCAGTTGGGAGAAATCGTCCAGACAATTCCAACAATTGGATTTAATGTAGAAAGTGTAAGCTACAAGAACTTAAAATTACAGGTATGGGATTTGGGGGGGCAGTCATCCATTCGACCCTACTGGAGGTGCTACTATAAAAATACGAATGCCATTATTTACGTCATTGATAGCTCGGATGGCGAACGTTTGGTCAGCACGAAATGGGAAATTAACATGATTCTTAAGGAGCCAGACCTGGAAGGAGTACTCCTGGTGATCTTTGCAAACAAGCAGGATGTTCAAAATTGTCTTTCTATAAGTGAGATATCTAAGGATTTAAACTTAACTGCTATACGAGATCGGCAGTGGGCTATTTTCAGCACCAGTGCTACGAAGGACGTAGGGATTACAGAGGCTCTGGACTGGCTCGTCAGTAACATCAAGTGATTTGTGGAACTGACTCCGTTCTGTGTGCCCTTTTTTTCCCCTAGCTTCACAGCTTCACTTCGCCGAACTTTTCAATCATTTTTTTTTTCTTTTTCTTTTTTTTCAAGTTCCCCATTTGAACGTAAACCTATGGGGCTAAGCAACGTTCGCTGTTGCGTATCCCGTCTTGCATGGTGGTATGTGGCGCTGCACATTGTATGCATACGCAATTGTTTATCTTCATGTCACTCATCGTTTTTGTTTTTCCTTCCCTTGTTGTGTCGCTGTTTTGTCGTCCCTCTCAGGTGCATCCTCAGGTGTATCCTTACGTGCATCTTTACGTGCAACGTCTCCCGCCTTTTTTTTTTTTTTTGTTGTCGTTGTTGACCCCCCTTCCCGTTTGAATCCCTCCGTGGCGCGTTTCCCTCACAACGCTTCCTTTTTTTTTTCGCGCCGCTACACCCAGCTTTTTTAAAATGACACCCTCATTTCGTAACTGAGCAAACTTTAAGTGGGATTAGAAAATATGTTTAATTAAAAAATTGCTCACTTTCAGCATTTAAACCGCTCCACTATTCAGTCCTGAAAAAAAAAAGAAAAGAAAACATAGCAGGATATTGTGTGCGTCACAAGGGTGCCATGGCTTCCTTTTATCAACAGTTTCGTTTTGGCAAACATGTAAGGGCGCACTTTTGCATGGATATTTTTGCTGCTTTGCAAAGTTGTGATTTTCTTCCCGCTGGAAAGGAGCCAGTTGTCGTTTTCCCTACGTCCCGGTCTCATATTTCTCCTCTTTTACTTCACTATAGCGAAGAGGAATGATAAAATGAAAGGAATCAACTTAAGGCCCACTTTTTATTCGTTACAAACGAGATGGTAATGAATGCAATTATCGGAAAAATTGCGCACTTGTGTGGAGAAATGCCGCTTTCAAAGCACCCTGGTTCCCTCAGGGTGCACTTGTGTGTAAATCGTTACACATGTATATGCACGCGTCCGCGCACGTCACTTCTCTCCCTCAGCTTCAACACAGCTCTAATCAAGTCCAAAATTGGCATGCTGGAGAACTACGCGAAGAAGAACCAGATGCACAAACTGCGGATGAACGACTTCTTCGACGTCCTGAAACTGTACGCACAATTGGGCGCTCCATATGGGCAGAAGGAAAAAAATTAGCGGCGAGATATGGAAGGACACCATCCGCTGAGAACGGAACAAAGTGGCTCCAAGGAAAACTCCCCCCCCACAACAACATCGGCAAGAGCAGCAGCAGCAACAAATGAAATATAGAACAAAGCCTCAACCGTTTAATAACCCTTACAGGTCCAAAACGGAGGAAGATTACAAGCTGTCCTTGCACCTGCTTAATCTGTACTACAATTTTGGGAGGAACTTAAAAACGCAACAAGATGTTAATTTATTTTTTATTTTCATCCTGAGAACGAAGCAGCTGAACGAGGCCAAAGAGGTAACCACACCATTGCATCAGTGTAGAACTGGAAAGAGAGAAAAGTGAATAGAATCCAAGGTGGGCAGATAGAACAGAGTCCAAGCGTCTGCAGGCCTTTACGTTATGCTTTACCGCTATGTGTGTGCACCCAATTTGGTGCCCTCCCTAGCTGTACAAAAATGCGTAGACACCTGAACAGATAAGTGTACTCCTTCTCATCGCTTCCCTACAACCCCTCCCTTCCTTCAAAGCTGCTTAAATATTTCAATGGATGGCTCCTCTGCCCCCCGTCGAACAAGTACATTTTGCTATGCATGGAGGAATTTTTAAGAAAAAAAAAATATTACGATGTGCGAGAAATATTTTCCTTCATACGACAGAACAAGTAATGATTCAAAAGGAAGTACCCCCAGTGGTGTCTTTGGGGGAATTCTGTTCGGTTGAAGGCCACTTCCACAATGCTCTGTGCATTCGATTTATTTTTCTTTCCTCCCCTTTCCTTGTAGCCAAATAAAACTGGAAAGTTCCTTCTACACAGTGACCATAAAGGCCATGCTGATGTTGGAAAAGAACTCTTTTCAGGAAGCCATGATAGTCAGTGTGAAATGAAAAAAGTCGTTACAGTGATAGCGGCAGATGTCACCTTCGCCAAAATATATGCTCACATAAATATGCACACCTGCGTACCCTCCTCCCCCTCCTTCCCTACTCGCAGATATACGACGATTCGTATGACATGTCTATATATTTGACGAACGAAATTCACAATTTGCTGTTAGGTTAGTTTTCCACACAGGAGATGTTACATTTTCATGTCATGTTTTCATCTGTGTCGAACGAAGGACATATAGACTTACTTATAAACATACGTACTTGTGCCCTCCCCTCACCCATTTCTCCGTAGAGAAGAACTTGTACCTTTATCACACCGTGAAAAAAGAGGTGAATCCTGAGGTACGAAAAAAAGGAACAGAAGTGGGAACAGGGGGTCATTTTGTGGTTCCATTACTATGCATAGTTAACTGTATGTTTTTTTTTTGTTTTTTTTTTCTTTCTTTTTACAATGCAGGAGGAGAATTTACTGAAGTTATACGAAGTGAACGTGGAAAAGATAATTGTAATGACTTGAGGGAATGGCACACATGTGAAGTACACATTGAGCGGACTTGTGCTCCTGCCGACGATCCCGTGTTGGTCTATACCGATGAGCATATTTTTAACCATCCATATTGTGCCGCAATTACCATCAATATTATGCAGCCCTTAACCACCCACTGCACCCTTCCGTAGATACGACTAATAAACGAGTTAATAAAAAATAGAACGTCGATAAAATTGTCCTCAAAGACTTTGAGTCTGTTTGCCTGGGCAGACATGTACTTTGACGTTAATGAAATTATCAAGTAAGCTTCGACTGTACAAGTGGAAACGCAAAAAACAGCCTCGTATACAGTTCATCATTGATTATGTGCCAATATAACTTTTCTGCCAATTTTATTCTCAGGAAAACGAATCATGACTTGGTGGATGTCCAGGCGTGCAACACCTGGTTGGACATTTTAAAATTGTCCTGTCTGTATAATCAAATTCCTGAATGGTCAGTAAAGTGTATAGTTTTTTTTCGCGTGCGTAAGTGCGCAGAGTGGGGCGAGGGGAGGTACAATCTATTTTTTCGTTAAAATTCTTTTTTCTTTTTTTTTTTTTATTTTTTTTCATGTCCACTTTAAAGCCACTGTAGCCCATTTTCGCAAGAATTCAAAACTGTTTTGTGGAGCATGAAGGATGACGAGGAGGTCGCCCGGGTATGCAAGGAGTGCTCCCTCATGCGCGCCCTTACTTTGCGTAGCTCTCTACGCATGTGTAACACGCGTTTTCTAGCTTCCCCCGCGAAATGGCGAAATGGTGAAATGATGAACTGTTTCTCACCTACCTTGCAGGTGCTGGAATACATCAATATATACTTTAACGAAGAATAGGGCGGGAATTTTTTCTTTTCCCCTTTTTGCACCATGACAATTGTTAATTTTCCATTTTGTTAATCAAAGCTTGTGTGTTTTCTTGTTTCCCACTTTCTAGACGACGCGACACGGTGGAGGCGCGTCAGTTTGGTCCTTCGCATGCACAACGCTTTTGCATTTGTTTTGTAAAACTGTGAGGATTAAGAAGAAGAAGAAAAAAAAGCGGATCCAGAGGCCGAAGAGGAAGGCTTCTATCCCCTCTCATCCTTTTTTTTCACTTCATCCCATTTCAGTTTGTTTTTTTTTATGTTTATTTTTTTCCGATAACCCCCTGGGCACCAAATAAGCTTTAAAAAAAAAAAAAAACTGCACAAAAATGTACTCCTCCTCTTTCGAGTCCGCAACGGGGAAAATTTGCACGCACATAGGAAGAAAATATGTGTATGCACAGGACATCCATATGTGCCAGCTCACTTTCGCCACCGTTGCAGGAAGTTCCCCCCCAGGGCAACAACGCGTGTCAATTTTTTGGAATTAAATTTAAACAGTTTTGTGCATAGATATGGATGCGTGGGGGGATAAACAGAATGGGGCAAAAAAAAGGAGTATAAAAAAAGGCAAACAGGGGAGAATAAAAGGGTAAAAAAAAACAAAGTATAAAGGGGGCAATCAAAGGAGCAGAAACAGAAGAATAAAAGGGGCAAAAAAAGGAGCACATAAGAGCGGAAAAAGAATCCGCATTTTAGGGAAAAAAAGCCATGAGAAGCAGCGCGTAAGTTCTTTCTGTTTCAACGGGGCAAAGAGGGTGTCGCCAAAAAAAGCGTAGCCAGGAAGCGTGTAAGAAGCTGGGGTTGATGTTCACTTCTAATTAGTGTGCTGCCCTCTAAGAACAGTGTACGGACATATGCTGGAGATATATATTTCGTAGCAAAGACATAAATGTACAATGAGGAAATGGTCCGGCGAATAAAATTTTCTCCTTGCTATAGAGCGCGCGTATGCACATTGCTAGGCGGATTAAGGAGTATAGAAGGGTTGCGTATTAGCAGGCACGCGGGGCAGGGTCCACATACGACGTTTTCCGGCCTGCTTTCCAACACCACCCCCCGTTCCCATTTGCCTGCTCAAAGGAGTAGAAAAAAAAAAAAAAAAAAGAAAAAATGTATACCCACTTATGTAGCACAAATGCCTGATTTACCCACTCACCACCATGCGGCATACCATGCAAAATTGTTTTCATTTATAAAAAAAAGGTTTTCCCCAGTGATTATTTTGATTCCTCATTTTCCCAAACATTTTGAAAATCCCAATTTGAATCAAAAAATTCAACACAAAAGGAAAAGAAAAGAAAAAAGAATTCTGTTTTTCTCAGCTGATCGCAATAAGTATTAATATTTCTTTTTAACTCAAACGTTTACTTTTACCAAGTTTTAAGGTAGCACCAGCAGTTAAGAGGGACTTAGCAGCAACGCGGCCTTCAGCTCCGTTCATATTAACTTACGATAAAGGCATAGCAGGATTGTAACCCTAGATATATTTTACGAACAAAGTGACTTCGCGTCCGTTCGTGTAACCCCAACGTACATCTCACGTACAGAACACATTTCCCAGGCCCCCCTAGTTCATTTTCCCCCTCCACTCCCCCTTTTGCACGCCACCCACTGTATTTGCAATGTTAGAAAGGAACCCCCTAGCCGGTTACTTCTACCACATGAAAAAGTTTCTTTTTCTCAAGCCAATCATACAGTAAGAGTAAAGAGGTTCGAAAAAAAATAAATAAAAGAAGCAAAGGAGAAAAGAGGCAAAGGAGAAAAAAAGCAAAGGAGAAAAGAAGCAAAGGAGCAAAGATAAAAAGCAAAGAAGCAGAGAAGAGAAGAAGCAACCTCGTGTGAATATCCCTGAATATACGCAATCGCCTGAGCGGACGTGTGGAGAATTGTCCAGCACACGCGCGCGACGAAGCGGTGACCAAGCGACGCGACAGGAGACGTAGGCACACAAGAGCTTGCACCGACTGAGCGAAACAGCAACTCCCCTACACTCATCCCAACGCTGAAGAGTCTCCCCCGAGATAAAACATGATTTTATACCCGCACAAGTATTTCCCCAACACGGTAAAATGCATGCTGGCGGCGCACATTTACAGCTTCCAGGTGGAACTGTGCGACGACTTCTTCTACACACGGAGCTTTGACATAGAGAAGAGTCTCGTAGTGAATAAGAAGCCGCTGCTGGTTTACGAAAACAATTACGTCAGTTCGACGAAGGCGATATGTTTTCTGTTCCATCGGTTGCGAAATGCCGAAAGTAAAAAGTGCTTGGACGATAAGCTACGGATGTACATGTCATGGGTAGAATGGAGTGATCTGCTGGAGAAGCACATCGAAGTATTGAATAAAAAGAAAATAATTGATAGTCTGGATGAGCTGGAGAGTTACCTAAAGGAAAACCAAAATAAAAATTTCATATGCAGCTCGGGAAAAGAACTCCAAGGGGATAATAACGACAAGTTGACATTGGCAGATATCTTTGTATACACCTCACTCACTCACTGCAACATTGAAATCTGCCAAGAGAGCTGGGTACACATAAGCCAATACATACAGAAGATAAACGAACTGGAGGACGTACAGAAAATTCTAAAGGACGTAAAACATATTTACAAATATAAGAACATTTACAATTTATTCATTTCGAAGATTCATGAGAAAAATATCAACTCTTATTTGAAGAAGGAAAAATTTTACCTAACGACGGCGATTAACTATGTGAATGGAGATCCACACATTGGACATGCATACGAAATAGTGCTGGCAGATGCTATTGCCAGGTATCACAAAAACATAGGAAGGAGGGTGTTTTTCACCACAGGTGCTGATGAACACGGAATGAAGATTGCCAATCAAGCGACGAGAAATAATCTCACTCCACAAGAATTGTGCGATAGAAACGTACTTAAATTTAAGGAATTAAACAAATTGTTGCATGTGAATGAGGACTACTACGTGAGAACCACTTGTGATAAACATAAGAAGATTGCACAAGAAATATGGACAAAGTGTGAAGAGAACGGAGACATTTATCTGGGTGAATATGAAGGGTGGTATAACGTGCGTGAGGAGACGTACGTGCCCGAGAATGAAGCGAAATTAATGAATTATAGAGACCCAGTGAACAATATAAAGTTGGAAAAAATGAAAGAATCATCCTACTTTTTTAAAATGTCGAAATATCAGCAAAGGTTAATCGATTATATACTTGAGAATCCACATTTTATCCAACCGGAACAGAAGAGGAATGAGATTTTGCAGAGACTGAAGGAACCTTTGGCTGATCTCTCCTGTAGCAGGACAAAATTTTCCTGGGGAATTCCTGTCCCAAGTGATAAGAAGCATGTTATGTATGTTTGGATGGATGCTCTGATAAATTATTATTCTAATTGCTTCATCGTGGATGGGAAGGAGAACTATTGGCCAGCCGATGCTCACCTGATCGGAAAAGACATCGTGTGGTTCCACACAGTTATCTTCCCCACTATACTCATGTCAGTAAATTTGGATCTCCCAAAGAGTGTATTTTGCCATGGCTTTGTCCTAGCTGCGGATGGGAAAAAAATGTCCAAGTCTTTGGGCAATGTGATAAACCCCTTCGAAATAATAGAGGTCTATGGACCGGATGCTTTTCGCTTCCACGTCATTAAGGAGACAAAGAAAGGATTCGACATGCGCTTCGACATTGACAATCTGGTCGACATGTGTAACTCCGATTTAGCGGACACGATTGGAAATTTGGTCCAGAGGACACTGTCCCTCTGTCAGCTATCAAATGAGTCGAAAATCCCCCCCCTCTTTGAGGAGTACGACATCGATTTGCCCTTCAGCCTGCTGCACTTTATCAACCGAGTGGAATTCCACATGCAGACATATTGCGTCCAAGTGTGTTGTGAAAAAACAGTAAACGTGTGCAAAGATTTGAACAAATTCCTCACAGAGTTGGCCCCATGGAAATACAAAAATGAAGACCAGAATAAAAAATTGCACATCATCAGGATCATGATGGAGGCCATTTATCTCATTGCCCATTATCTGGACATTTTTATTCCATCCATTGCTTCGCAAATTTTCCAGAAATTAAACACCCCCAAGAAAAGTATTGTCGATTTGAACCCCTGGTTGAATAACCTACAAGAAGGGGTCGACATTAATAACGACAACATTTTATTTAAAAAGTTCGAGGTGGAAAGTGCCCAGATAAAAATTCAAAAGGTTATCATGCGTGTGTGCAAAATTGTCAGCATTGTGAAGGAGGAAGAGGGTCAAAAAGCGGCCACCATTTTCGAAATTGAGGTCGATGACCATGAGAAGCACCTCGCTATTCTGTATCTGTCGAAACCTCCCAACTGTGTCGGCATGTTCACTGTTGCTATTATGAATATCAAACCCATCACCATTAACAACATCACCGTTAATGCCATCATCCCGCATGTGAACAAGGAAGTGTTTACCTTTGCCAGGGAGACGAATATGCAGACGGGTACTTTAATTAAGCCTAAGAATTACAAAACGCTCGTAAAGCAACGGGACAATTTAACCAAGAAGGAGGTGAACTCTTTGGAGCTCTCCATTAGTAATGGTCACTGTTTTTTCGAGAAAACCGTGCCCTTGGTTTTCGCCTCATCCGAGGACATGCCCTTCTACCACTCGACGCAGAGCAGCGGGCCCCTCAAATTTTTCTGACCCGCGCGATGCGCCGGTGTAGCGATGCGACTATGCGTCTCTGTAGCGACGTTGCGATGGCGACCCACTTCACTTACTTCACCATCAAGTTGACTACTCACTCACGCAAAGATTTGATGCCCCACCCCCCTTTGTGGGTTTTCCCCTGTGTATTTCCCCTGCGTGTTTCCTCTTGCTTACTGGTCAATGCAGCTAACCCATGCGGATACCCTTATAAGCGGGAAAGCAGGCCACACACACGCAGGCACGAAAAAAAGGTGTGCATTGCATAGGGGACCAAATCAGTGCGCGTAAGCGCATAATGCATACGGATGGGTGCGAAGATATCTCAGCGGACGCACCTGTGCCTATGTATAATTTTTTTTTTTTTTTGAATTAATTTGGCCCCTTGGCAATTAACCATGTGAATATTTGGCAAAGTAACAAAAAAAAGGAAAAAAAAAAGTCAAATTAACATATAAACCTATAAAACTATAATGTGTCTCTCCATATAGACACCCCATTAAAAATAAAAAAAAAATTAATTCGTAAATGATGAGTTTCCCCTCCGCGAATTATCTGCAACGGAGACACTTGGCAAGGGGCCCCTTTTGTGACAGCCCATTTGGAACCCCGGCCAAATGGCGCGTGAACGCCACACACGCGGGGTTCACTACCCTAACCGCGGCGAAATATGCGGAAAGGGGGAGAAAAGTCGTATATAACTTCACCCTAACCTGCTTCACAAAAATAGCTTGCGATACAACCTCCCATGTAGCTTTCCAGTGGCCAACTAGGCACCTTCCCTGTTGATGAACCGCCTAACTGTTTAGCACCTCCAGGAGCGCCACCGTGATGTAGGAAGATTTGGGCAGGGAGCAAGTCAAAAGGACGGAGGCCGTTGTTCGATAGTTGGGTACCTCCTTAATTAGATGCTCGTGGTAGACGTCACTCTGGACGAAGGTGATGTGCGTCTGCATTTCGTCCGCCATGCGTGTTGTAGCCGCGGGATTGGCGTCGTCCCCGTTTGGCTCTTCACTCGTCGCCGCAGAATTCGCCTCCGAGTGGGCCGCACACCCCTCCTGCTGCAGCAGCCTGCTCAAATCACTCCGTATGAAGGGAATCCTACCCTTACCCGCTGCGTCACTTTTAATAAAAAGGGACTTGAAATCACGAGGCTTTACAACGACCTTTCGATAACCGCCGGGCGCGCTGAAGAAGTTCTTTTCGGATCGAAAGTCCTCTAACGATAAGTGCAAACTGCTCAACACAGATTTGTATTCTTCGGTGAGGTTAGGAGGAAACACCAAATTCTTATCTCCAGGTAAAGGTAAAACGACATCGTAAATATCGTACAGAGAAATATTTTCATGTGTCACTACGATTATGTTCGTTTCGTATAATGGTTCGTCACTTTCTGACTCATCTGAGTGATGCTCAGTCGAATTATCACTGGTTAGAACTTGTTCATTGTTACGATTGGACTCGATAAGATCGTCGACCACGACGCCAAAGCCATACTTCTTCATTCGAATGTCCGCAAGGATGTTGAATATGAGACTTTGGACAGAATGTATAAAGAGGGAAAATATATCCTTGGGTAAATTCATGAATGAATTTTTAAATTTTTTATCATTTTTTAAGGAGCACAAAATTGTTTTTTCTACATGGGAGTCACTCGAAATGGAGTTTACTATTTCGAAAATATCTTTCGGCAGTTGGTTTTGCTCTTCCTTTGCGTTTCTGTATGGTGTGCCGTTCATTTTTTTTTCTTTTTTTTTCTTAAAGAAGGGTTTCTTTTCGCAATTTGGTGGGGGCAGAGCGACGTCCTCAACGCGTGCGGTTGGGCCTCCCTTCTCGTGTGCGTCGTTTTGGTCTCCTTCTGCCTGACCATCCTTCTGGTCTCTGCACGCATGTGACTCATCATTGGGTGTGGTCAGGGCGACGAACTCACCTGTCTCTTCCACCCGATTTGTCGCTTCCCCTTCCCCTACCACCCGATTTGACGCGTCCAACTCGTTCAAGTACTCAATGAGGCGAGCCTTCTTGGAGCTGTCCAGCCCGGCATTCTCAATGACGTGGAAGAGAGCCTGCTTGTAATTCTTCTTCAGTATGCAGATACCAATTTCGTAATTTTTTATTTGCTTACTGCCAAACCGTTGGTGGCCGAAGTAGTTTACAAATCCTGCCTTCCTAAAGTTGTCGGCGAGAGCGCAAAATTTCTCCTCCGAGGTGTCCTCCACTCCCCTGATTAGCACCTTGAAGAAGTTCCCCTTTAAATCGCCCAGGGAGAGTTTTCTTTTTCTGTAACTCAGATTCGACACGTAGACGTTCTTGCACCGGGAGGGGGAGCCGCCCCTACCACCACTTCTATTGCGGCTCCCACAGTCCCCCCCCATTATCATCCTAAACAAGTCAAACTTCTTCGCCTTGTGAATGCAAAACCTCTGCACTGTTATTCCCCTCTTGTCCTTAATTCCACAGTATGATATGTCTCCATTTTTTTTCTTTAAATTTACTTTTATTTTGTGCAATACTTCGCATATGTCTTTGTTTTCTTTGTACATATTAAAGTGCAGGTACTTCTTTCCCTTTTTCTGTTCGCTTTTCTCCTTCCTGTGGTCGTTCAGTTTGTCCAGGAAGTTCCCCCCTGCAGTGTCTTCGGAGTGTTCTCCGTGGCTAAGCTGGTTGCAATCGGTGTGACCGGTGTCACCATTTTTACTAACATTGGAGAGGGAAACAGGCCCGTTGGGAGGAAGGCCCTCTTCGTCACATGTTGGGGTGGTCTCCTTTGGTGGGTCTGCCCCTTCCTTCTTGTCTTTTGAACCGTCACAAGGGGAACCCCCACAAAGGTTGGAAGTAGTGGCCTCTCTTTCCGGTTTGCCTTTCGCTTCGATTTCCACTTTGACTTCCGCTTCCCCGCGCCCCTTCTTATGCCCCCCCGGGGTGTTCATTCCCCCCCTGCAGTTGCTATCGAAACTCTGAGACAAAGTTTCGCACTCAATTTTCCTTTTCTTATTTTCGAAGAATCCCTTTGCAGCGTCAGAGCCCTCCGGGGAAGATTCTTCTGGGTAAAACTGCCTAACCTGTTCAGGCAATTTTGTGATTTTTTTTTTTTCTTCCATTTCGTCCAACTTTTGGCAGATAATATCTTCCAGTTGGTCGTTTTCTCTGAACCGAGATTTCTTCGCATTTCCTTTTAATTTGTTAAATATATCCTGTGGCAAAATAGTCTTTAGGCAATTAAAGGATGGGTAAATTTGTATGGCGTTGATGTGTACATGGGCGTTTTCCTCTTTGTTGAACTCTGCACTGTTATTACCCCGGTTGGCATTTCCTTGTAGTATGTTTCCATGCGAAAGGACGCTTTGGCTCTGGGGGACATTCTTCGTCTCCGTCAGGAGAAATGGGTAATATTGCTTTATAACGTTGTGAATGTTCCTTCGCGCGGCTTTGTTTCCATCCGTTGGTTCCTCGAGGGGGAGGCCATCGCTACAAAGAGGTTCTTCACCGGGAGTGGCATCCCTATTTTCATCTAAGTGGGGCTCCGCTTGAGCAGGCATCTGATCCAGGTGTATAAAGAGACAATACGGAGTGGATACTTTCTTCAAGCCGTCCCTCGTTGTCTCCTGCGGTAATTCACCCGCCTCACTTTTCATCTTTAACTGATATATGTTGTGTAATAAGGTAAGAAATTGCTTAAACGTTTCCACATTGTGTCTGTTTACATACTTGGCTAGCACATGCAGGTGTAAGTCCCTTTTGGAGATGCTTCTGATTAATTTCTCCTTCTCGTCTTTCTCAGTCTGGTGAATAATTTGATTAATTTTTTCTCTATCTATGAGCTGTTCCAAGTGCAAAATGTTGTTGTTTCTTGTAATTTCGTGCACATGGAAATCTTCATAGATGGTTTTTATTTTCCCTTGGATGCCATCCATTCTGTGTATGTTTTTTCTAAACAGGTAATCGATGCCATGGTTTTTGCCGAATGGGGAATTCTCTCCACTTGTGTCGGTCATAAGGGTTAGCAGAACGGCGGTGATAAACAGGATCACAGTTGGTACGTATGGCCGCACGTATGCATATATACAGTATGGGACAACTTTTTTTTTTTCTTTACTTGTACATATATGTATTGTAACGCAGGAAGGGTCTATCGCAAGTGAGCTGCAGCATCTGCTAGGCAAGTGACAACATGTAATTTGGGCATTACAGAAAGATGTAACATTTCACTGGGGATGGGGTGGGGGAACTTTAAAAAGGGGAAAAACGTTTTTTGGGTTCGCTCAACGTGGGGTGAAAAGCGTAAAAAGCATGGAGGAGGAATGACGTTGGATTTGGAGGAGTTGGAAGGTCCCTATATTCTTTTACCATAAGGGAAGGAATACTGTTTTAGTGAGTGCCACAATCTACTAGTCTCACTCAGCAAGAGAAAGGAAATATACACATATAAGTATCTATATAATGTACCACTCGCTCAGCAGGCATAGCCTCCTCCGTTTGCCCTATTTTTTTAAGATGACCTATGGAGGAAAAAGAACCACAACCTTTGCAGTTGTTTTGCGCGATTTCCCTCTTTAGCCTTTCAAAAAGGGGGTCGAGAGGATGAGAGAGAGAAAAAAAAAAAGAAATAGAGAAAGAAGGAAAGAAAGAGAGCTAAGCATAGGTACATAAACGCATCTGCTTCTTTTTCACTTCGCACGTAGAACAGCCTCTCCGTGAGTAGATTGTCAACGGGGACCTCTCCCTAAGTGGCTTGAAAAATGGATTCACCACTTGGCGCGAAAGGGGCTAATACAATTCGAATGAGAAAGATACGCTGGAAGGGGGACCTGAAATGGGAAAGAACAATTCAGAAGCAGTTTGAATGGCTACCTTTGGTGTAAAGGGCAGCATGGAAGAGAACGAATACCTGTGGTACTCTACGCATAGGTCGTTGTTACCTATTTGTGCACATTTTTGTATTTGTATTTTTTTTTTGTTTGTTTTTATTTCTTTTTTTTCCGTGGGGAGGCACCTTTGGGGGGTTCTCAAACCTTTGCAGTTAGCGCCAAATCGTTGTTCGCGTCTTTTTTGTTTCTGCCAACCCGCCTGGAATTAGCCCAGTGGGGGCATTTATGTGTTTTTTTGTTTGACTCAACGGAGTGATAACGCTCAGTTGGTATAAATTCGGGAGGGAAAAAAAAGAAAAAACGGGTTACATCTTGAGAAAGAAAAAAATGAAATCTTTCCCAATGTGGACACATTTGTTGTGATTCTACCTGGTGCATTGCTCGAGAGACATTTTTTCCAAGGTGGCGCATCCTCTGGTGAAGTTTATCCCGGTCCATACATACACATATGAACGAAGATGGTGAAACGCTGTTATGTCGGTCAGCCAAAAGCAGCTTTCTAGGCCCACCATACGAATTAGCTTTACTTCGCTAGTTTGAAAAAATTGAAAGACGCGTTTTGCTAGTGAATTTCCAATCTGTTCGATGTTATCGTCTATATCCAACTGTTATTTCTATTCTATTCTTCTTTCCCCTTTCCCTTTTTTTGTGGAGAAATGTCTCCTCACATGTGCTAGGGAAGAATCCGATCTGGATGTTGCACCCCACTTGGGGAAAAAAAAAAAGGTCTTAGCCGATGCTAGACTATACCTTTTTTTGTCCTCACCCATGTGGATGGGTGGAAGGAAGGCATGCGTACTCCAGTTCCTAGTTAGATGTTGGTTGTTCCACCTTGAGGTCTCACTTGAAATTGTGAAAAAAGATGGAATATTTTTTTTTTTTTCTTCTTCGCCACTTAGTGATCTACCTTTAATGCAGGATAATCGGTTGTTCACTTTTTGTCAATTTGGAAAGGTGTAAAAAAAGAGGCACCTTGTTTGGAAGTGCATAGGAAGAGCGTTTAAAGTGCCGTTTTTCTATTTTTTCGTTTCCCTTTTGCCCTTCCCCCACAACCTCGGTAAGTACGACTACGTAGCAATGTGTTGTGAGGTAGTTAAGGTAGAACAACTTTGAAAAAGACATTTTTTATCAGCCGAAGGTGGAGTTAATTTTCGCGCATGCAGAGGGGTAAAAGCATCTTTTGTTTTATCCTTACCGGTTTGGAAAAAAAAAAGAAAAAAAACGACCTGTACGGGGGGAAACAATCAGGACGACATGTGTGGAAAGGAAATCACTGAACAGCGATGAAGGAGCCAGTGGCACAATTTGGTGCTCCTCACCATGGCTGCATTGTTCACTTACCGAGTATGTTCCTTTTCTATGTGTAAACACCTTGCAAAGTATAATTCGAAGAGGTCGCAATGGCATGCGACAACATTTGTGAAATGAAAAAGTGCAGATCATCCCTTGCACATTCACCTTATTGCAGTTGTCAAAGTGGAATTTTTTTTATTTTTTTCCATAAGTGTTAAACAGAAGGACACACATATATAGAAAAGACCGATTGAGAAATTCACTTTGAGAGAAAAACAAATAATCTCTTTTTATCACCATGAAAAAAAAAAAGACGTCATAATTGGTACTCCTATAAGTTAATCCGGATTCAATAGGAATATTCTTCTTTTTTTTTTTTTTTTTTTTGCCCCAACTCACGGCTTACGAAAATGAAGAGCATAATTCCACATTTCGTTTTTCTTTCTCATCCTGCTGATACGATAACTTACACGTGAGTACAAACTGACAAGGGGAAAAATTACGAGTCACGCAATTGGAAGTTTAACAATCGGTTCAGTATATAGTGACTGGGAGAGTGGTCAGAAGGGCATCGAAGAATACAAAGCAAGCGATGATGATGTGGAGGTGGAACGGGACAGTTTCAGAGAAGGTGCATTGGATATCCATGTGAGGAGCGACGAAACCGAGGCAGGTCCCTTGGATGAGCGGGGTAACACCAACGTTGTGAAAAATCAGCAGCCTGAATAAGGTGTTAAAACTGTTAACTATGCGGATGCGCCAGCCTCGATAGGCGATACTGAAGTGGACAATGAAGAGATGGGCGGTGATGAGATGAACACTGAAGTCATAGAGGCAGGCGTGAGGGACTCAGACGTGGTGGACGATGAAGAGGTATACCACGAGCAGGTCCATTACGAACAGGTGGACGATGAGCGGGGAGACGAGCCAAATTGGGATGGAACGAACAAGTAAGCACCAACCGAGGCAGAAGACGCGGGGCGCAACAGATCTTATCATCATAGAAAGAGCGAGACCAATGATGAGGCACAAAGAAACATCGATGCGGATGCAATAAAAATGGGGACGCCTGAACGTACTGGCGGAGACTCAGGGAGGCAAAACAATGCCACGCCTATGGATGCAAATCATTTGGAACAGCCAAACTAGGAAGGCGAACAAAGGAAGTATGCACATGATGGAAGCAGCCCTGGGGGGGGTGAACAGGAAGAGTGGGGAGGGCACCTCTTTAGAAGGTAAAGAGGGGGGAAACATGAAGGAGCAGAACGATGAGGAAGAACACGGAGGCGAAACGAAAGAACCAGAAGGGGGAGAAGCATAGGGCTGAGTTCCAACATGTGATGCCAAGACACACTATCTGCTCATCGGAGATTATAAAAATGCGAATGACATTAAGAAGGAAGCCGGTGCTTTAGTAGGAACAATGATTAACATGCTTGATAAACGCGCAGAGGAGGATGAGGTAAGAATGTTGGCCCAAGACTTGACTCAATTTTTCACCACTAATTTAAACACCCCAAAAGGGAGACTCTCCGTAAGTCATTCATATCTATAGGGGCATATCTCGTAGGAGAGTTCTACACGAAGCAGAGCAGGTTGTTGTGAGAAAAAACGTTAACGTTAGTTTTGTGCTTTCCGTTGAATAGGGAATTGAGCAGTGTAAGTAAGTAAAGTCTGTGCCTTCCCTACCTAAGTGTGACCCTCATTTGCAGCAATAAAATGAAAAAAGTGAAAGTTTGGAAAGTTCTAAAGACGGGGAAGTGCCCTCTCATTCGTAGTTACGTAAAATGAGCCTCATCTAACAGATGGCTGTTCATAACATTCCCATAACAATGTATGTACGTAGTGATAGTCCGGCTGTAAGATATCCCCTCATGTGTAATTAACGAACGATATTGTTTACCCAATTGGACGTTTGAGAGTGCGCCAAAAAGGGAATGGACAAATTGGCAACCTCCTACATGATATAAAAAAAAGAACTCCTTCCGTTTGCATTTCATGTTGGTGAATTGTTAAAGGTGTGATTGTTGAGTGGATCAATGCACATGTCGCGCGGTTTATGTGTTCTGTGTATATACCTGTTTGTTCTGTCCGCATGAACAATTTCACCTTTTTACTCCACGGCAGTGTGTACCCATTTCTCTAGACAAGTTCACACAAACAATTAATCGCCCCAAGAGAAGGACTCCCCTATCTGAGCACATTGATCAAAATGGTTAAAAAGTGTGAAGCGAGCAGTGTGTTCCTTTTCCATGGGGCTATTCACATGGTAGGAAAAAAGAACATTCCGCGTCCGCAAAAAAATTGACCAAGTGGAGGGGACGTTCCTGCAGCTGCCATCGACATCTCCCCCTGTTAGTAAATCGGAAACAATTTTCTCGTTTTGTAAAAAGTGAGAAAAGATAATCCACATGAAATGGCAATTAATGCAGAAAGGAAGATTCCCCCTACTGGCGAAATGGGTTGACTTGGCAAAAATTAAAATGTGCTGTCGGAGGGGACTTTAACGTGGCTGTTTAAAAAGGTGTAATTAATTTTTCGTTTACCCAACGGAGGGGGGGTGGCTTCCTCCAGAGAAAAAAAAAAAAACAAAAAACAAAAAAAACAGCAGAACGACGACTTTCATTTTGGCTAAACGTAATTAAATGTTCTAATTTGTGAAAATTTTCCCTGTTTTGATTTTAAGGTTGTGTAAGAAAAAATCAGGTGTCGTAGAATCGAAAGCAGCATGTTGCAGAATCAAACAACGATCAAAATTGCACATTTGGAAAGGCAAAAAATTTATGTGGAGCAAAGCGAGCAGAAGAGAGAGTCTCCCGCGGTCAGTTAATTTCTCTATGGGCAGGCTATCTCGTGTCCCTTTGCTTCTGTTTCTCATGTTTTCCTTTCTGTGAAATTTGTTTCATTTTACTGGTGAAAGATTTCCCTTTTTTGGGGGGGAAGATTTCCGTTTCTTTTTTCCTCCGTCGTTAATTTTCCGAGTTTCCCAATCACATGGTGTAAAATGGCAGTGACCTTGCCGCGTTCTGCAAATTGCCTTGGGAACTCGTTTCTTTGCTTGCACGCCGTTTACACACGTGTGTGTGTTGCAGAGAGGTACTTAACGTGCGTCCAAGGAGCAAACTGTTCTGATTTGTTATAACCTTGTTTTCTTCTCATCTCCTCAAAATTTTCTAAAATTAACTGAACCGCGCTGCTCAGGACGGAAAATTCGTTGGGCCACTTTGTTAGTTTATTCATTTTTTCTTTTCCTTTTAACAACAAAAGTTTTACAACAGCAAAGGCAAAGAGCCAAAAGCGAAGCCGCCAAACCACCAATTTATGCTCCAACACTTGTGAGCATTTCCAAAACTGCATCTGAAAGGGGTCTAACATTTGAACAGACCTTTTTGCCACTTGCCAACTGAGCTACTTCGCCGCTTTGCGAAATTTCCCCAAATTAGAACTCCCCCTCACGGAATCCTCAGATGAGAAACAGCGTGGGCCTAATTTTCTGTTTATTTTTTCTAAACCAATTTGTATGGGGGAACAAGGCAGAGACCGTCGACGCCGTCCAGAATGTGGGGGCCATAAATTTGAAGAGGCCTACCTTGGGGATGGTCCCGAGGGAGAGTCCTGGGGGGGTCGGTCAGGAGGTTAGTGACAGGGTTGCCAAGGAGGGTGTCCTTAGTGATGACTTACCTGTCGTCACACTAGCCGCGGAAGAATTGTCACCTGAAGTGGTCACCTCAGAAGAACCCCCCTCAGGTGATTCTCCATCCACCCTCGCAGTGGCAACTGAAGAAAACCAGAATAAAGAAGCAGAGGAGACACTAACCCCAGCCCATGCACAACCGTGCCCTGCAACCCCCGTCGAAGGTGTTGACGCTTCGGATTCCGTAGTACCGGAAAAGGAAGGAACGTCCTTAGAACAGCATCTCCCAGTGGGGACGGAATGTCAGGACGAGGCCCACCCAGGATGTTGCAGCGACTGTAGTGAACCTTGCTTACCTGGATGCACAGAATATGAGAGCCAATGCCCAGATTGTGAAAGCGAATGCTCAGAATCTTGTAACGCTGATGTTGTATGTCCAGAGGACTGTTGCGTTGATGGGAGCTGCAAAACCGCTCCTTGTTCAGGAGGCCCAGCATGTGACGCATGCCAGAGGGAAAATGAAAATCAGCCGATAGACAAACCTGTGGAAGCTGGTGCTGCTAATGCTGCTGGTGCTTCTGGTGCTGCTAAGGCAGCTGGTGCTTCTGGTGCTGCTAATGCTGCTGGTGCTGCTGGTGCTTCTGGTGCTGCTAATGCTGCTGGTGCTGCTGGTGCTTCTGGTGCTGCTAATGCTGCTGGTGCTGCTGGTGCTTCTGGTGCTGCTAATGCTGCTGGTGCTGCTGGTGCTTCTGGTGCTTCTGGTGCTGCTAATGCTGCTGGTGCTTCTGATGCTGCTAATGCTGCTGGTGCTTCTGGTGTTGCTGGTGTTTCTGATGGTTCTGGTGCTTCTGGTGCTGCCGATGGTTCTGGTGTTGCTGGTGTTTCTGATGGTTCTGGTGCTTCTGATGGTTCTGGTGCTGTTGGTGGTGGTGCTGCTGCTGGTGGTGGTGCTGCTGCTGGTGGTGGTAATGGTGCTGATGCTTCATCCGAGGAGGAGCAGAAAACCGAACAAAATAAAGCTCCTTTGGCCAGTGAAGAAGCTGGAGAGAAGAAACAAAAATCCCCAATTGAAAACAACTCGAATGATGAGGAGGCCGACAATGTGATGCGTGAAATATTTAATGAACCAGGAAAAATTGATCATAGCGAAGAAGCCGTTTTGGAAGAAAAGGAGGAGGAAGGCCACGACATGGTGGATGAAAATGGGCAACAAGAGAAGGGAGAAGTGTACGAAGAGGAGCATACCGAGGAAGTTGCAGACAGTCAAGAGCATGTCGAGGAACAAGATGCGGAGTTTCCATTCAATGACACCGAAAGAGACAACATCGCAATCCGTAATATTAAAACAGAAACCGAGAATTTAGTAGCCGACTTCTTGACCATGCTGAACGTAGATGACGGAATCAGTCAATCCCTTAAAATGTTAGTACAAGACATGGCTCAGTACTTTTTACATCACTTGGACGCGAAAAATTAGGTTGCATGATTTACTCCACGTTAAGGTGTTGCATAGTGAGGTATGTAAACCTTTTGGCGAAATGGAAAATTATTTTATTTTTTCTTTCTTCTTTTTTTTGTTGCATATATTAGCCAGGGGATACACAGAATGGTATGCGCCCCTCGTTGTTCCCTTTTTTTTTTTTGTAAGACTTGCGCAGTTGCAAATGTCTGGAAACTTGCTTTAGCTGGGCATACATGGAGGACGCGTCTGCGCAGGTGGGCAGTTCACCCACTAAGCATTTTTGAAAATATCGAAAAGGTGTGTAAGTGAGGACATGTGCGAAATTGGTTCTTTGTTAGCTTGTTAGGGAGGTAAAAAACGGGAAGGAGTGAAATAGGGAAAAGATGGGGGGGAATGGAAAAAATGGGGAAAAATGGAGAAAAATGGAAGGAAATGGAAAAAAAATGGGAAGAAAATCACGAAAAGGTTCCGAGGAAAACGGAACAGGCGCAGTAAATAAAAAAAGGGAAAAATAGGTACACAAACATCAGATCAAACTAACGAACTCTTTTTTTTTTACGCCAAATGTACATTCCCCTTTGCACACATTCTTCTTTGGAGAAGTTCTTCTTTTTCGATAAGTGTTAACTGTTAAGTTGTACATATTCCACATTTGTTTTCCCTAAAAATATCAAACGGAACAGTTTCTCACATCATTCTTTGTAAAAGAGAGCACTACGGGGGGGTGCAAAAGTACGAAGCGGTTAAAATTCGTCCGCTTTAAATATTGCAAGGGGAAAAGCGATAACAAAACAAAAAAAAAAAAAAAAAAAAAAAAAGACAAGCTTTCGGCTGGTTGTATACCCTTTTAACTGACTTAAGGTGTTCCAATGAAGGAGTTTTTAACGGTGAAGTTGCCTAAGTGTGAATCGTCGCTCCGTTTGACGCTCCACCCATGTAACGCTCCACTCATGTAACGCTCAACTCATGTAACGCTTCACTCATGTAACGCTCCACTCATGTAACGCTCCACCAATGTAACGCTCCACTCATGTAACGCTCAACTCATGTACGCTCCACTCATGTAATGCTCCACTCATGTGACGCTCCACTCATGTGACGCTCCACTCATGTGACGCTCCACTCATGTAACGCTCCACTCATGTAACGCTACACCCATTCGGTTATTCGTTCCCCTTTTTACATTCCCATCTTAATCTCCCAAATGTAGCGACAATGGTGTCATGATAAGTGTGCACAAAAAGGATAAAAAAAAAAAAAAAACGAACAGACAGAGAGACAAAGCAGCCTGAAAAATACCCCAGTTTTATACCCCTCAAGGGGAAAAGAAGTTTAAGAAAAAAAAAAGAAAAGAAAATGCGCCCTTTCCTATGAAGCGCAGGGTTACATTTCTCCCTTTTTGGTGTGAATTTTCAGAGTGCTTGTCACTACCCCATTCCAGTCCGATCGCTCAACCGGATGATGCCCTCGCTAATGTGTGCGTTAAACTTAATTTCTTTTTCGCAAGTTTGAGTTGGCTTGGCTAGTCCTGACCAATTCTAGCTAACTTTTTTATTTTCTCATCTTATTACTGTATTTTGTTGCTCTATTCTGCCACTCTATTTTATTTCGCTATTTTGTGTATTTTTTTTTCCCCCTGGGGGCAATTTCATCCCTGTCGATCGGTTACGCGGCCCAGTGAAATTACATCCTGGCCATTCCGTTTGCTTTCTCGATTCGCCTAAGGCGACTAGTCCGTTAACGTAAGCGAGTTGCATACCAGCGCAGTACCTAAATAACTCCCCCCTGTGTGTGTAACTATTCGTACGCAACTGTGCACCTCTAAGTGTGTGTTCCCCTTTCCTGTTTCCACGCGTGTAGTAATTAAGAAGGAGTTAAAATGAAGGCCATTTGGAAGATCCCTTTTTACCTTTTCCTTGGGAACATTTTAATTTACTTAAATTGTGCGAAGGTTGCCAATTCACATCAGCAAAAAACGAATTTGAGAAATGGGTTTGGACAAACTGGCAACTTGATTGGTCATGGGGCGGTCAAGGGAGATCCAAATTTGAAAAAGCACAATGGGGGAGCGTTCCCCGTGCAGGCGAATGACAATGAGCAAGCGGTTTCGGGCAACACACAGGAACCGGAGGAAGGAGCTCAAGTACCGCAAGCACCGGCACAATCGGCAGGAGGGCCAACATCCCCAGCAGAGCCAGAAGATCATAACAGCTTACGAGAAGTAGAATCCTATGAAAAAGATAAGTGTATCAGTTCGAAGGAGGAAGAGGTGTTGCAGGAAAGGGAATTAGAAGACGACGTGGAGAAGGAGGATGCTCACGAAGGCAACACGGAGAAAGGGGAAGGAAGTGATAGCACAAATGATGACGATGTGAACCTGGAGGATGGCGATGAGGAAGTAGAGGACGAAAATGAGGACCAAGAATATTCGGAACAAATAGCAGAAACGCAGAACCCGCAAAAAATGCCAATGGCGCAAAACAAGCACTCTGATGTAGGACATGAATCTCTAATCACCGAAGCCATCATCCATAGTGTTCTTGCGGAAAAGTACAATGAGATCGTGAAGGATAAGAAAGCAGCCGAAGCCTTCGTGAATACTTTGCTGAATTTACTAGACGGTGATAACAGCGCAATCGACGATGCCATCAAGCATTTGGCTGGTGACATTTCGCAATTCGTCTTCAAGTCAAAGAAATAGCGTGTGCTGGCGATTGCATGTGCACACATGGACTGGCGTGAGCGAATCGGTTGGCATAATTAAGCGCTTGGGCGATTTTCCCCAGTGGCGCATAAAGAATCATGCTGCCAATAATAGACCCCGAATTTGTCACCCAACAAGTGATACACACATGATGGAAAAAAAAAAGGTCTTTTACAAAACAACTGTGAGGTAAGCAAATGTTAAGATGATTTTTTTTTTTATTAAAATAACTTTTGTATGGGATTAATAAAATTTACTGCCTGCGCGAGTGGGACAAACCAATTGGGGTTCATTTTCACTAAGAACAACATACGTGAGTTGTAAAAAAAGGGGGGAACACAAAAAAAGGAAAATTTATCAATCCGATAATCAGACGGATATGTGTACCAATTAAATTGAGGTAATTTTTTTTTTTTTTTCCCTTCTTGTCACTCCAATGGGGAAAGCATTTCTTGCAATGTATGCTAGTTAAAGTTCGAATAAGTGCGTGTCTCGTGTGGATCATCCGTACTGGGCCCATTTGTAAAACCAGAAAGTCGTTCTTCACACGACACATGGGAAAATGATTTTATGTCGAGGGGGTTGTAATCCATTTGGGTGGAGAATTAGAAATGAACAGCTCCTCAGTTAAAAAAAAAAAAAAACTAGCTGAATAATTTTCCCAATTTATTTTCACTTGACCGGATAGGGAGCAGTGTACTTTTTCTTAGCCTATGTGGTCTACTTCCCAAGGGTGACGGTCCCCCCTTTGGTATTTTTTTTTTTTCGCCCCCTAGTTAATCGCTTAAAATGATGTCTTTTATGGGAACGTTCGGGGGAGAGATTCCAAGCGTTTTCATACGGGGAAAGCAAATCACCTGTATGGAAGCTCCTCAGCTGTGCACTTGTTCGGTTGCTTATAACGTGTAGAAAGGGAGGGGGCATGCCAAATGGGGAAACAATTCCGCTGCGCAGTTGGCAAGTAGCCTCACACACACGAAGTCTAGAAAGACAAAATGAAGGGAAGTGAACTTTGTGAGGAGGCACATTCTCCCCCTTACGACCAATTACCCACTTGTTTTTTAACTCTTTTTTTTTTTTTTTTT
>NW_008481848.1:5059-13160 GCF_000524495.1 Plasmodium inui San Antonio 1 | reverse complement strand
TTTTTTTTTTTTTTTGCCAATCGATAGGTGGACCCGTTTGGAAAAATGAAAAGTGGGGGCGCTCGATAAGAGTTGCATTGGCTCTCACGGGGTGTACGTAATTGGCGAGTCGTTCGAGCCGCATGCAAATTAGCCAACCAGGTGAGCGTTCTCAGTCGGGCATTTGCTCACGCAGGAAGAGGCAGGACCATTCCTTAAGGAGACGAATGGGCACGAGATCTCCAGAAGGTTTTAAAACAACTGATTTAGTCTGAGTCGAATGAGGAGGAAAGACGAAATTGTTTTTTTAATAGAAATTGTGCACCCAAAATGAGTGTCAAATGAAGAGCATAGTTTCTTATGTGCAATTTTTGTAATTATCTTTTTTTCTAAATTCATAATCTTCGTTGTGATTCACTCGTCTGAAGGGGCTGCTGGCAATTTTTTTTTTTTTGACTTTTTTCCGAGTTTTTTTCTTTCCCCGTGCGCATGAATAGGACCCCGAAACACTCTCAACAAGCGAGTTGCCATGCCAACATTGCAGATGTCACACAACTAGGTGGGAAGAAAAAGAAAAAAAAAGTGTGTCTTGATTTACGCGTCCCCTTTCCATTTGAACAGAACATAATGCTTAAAGTATTCAGTATCGCCTTTTATCTGTTCCTCTTTCTCCTAAACTTATGTAGTGGAACCAAAACAATGGGCATAGAGGCCGAAGGCGATTGGAGTGACGAAATTCCAGAGATATCACATTTAAGGAAAGGTTCCCTAATTGGTCATTTATACGTGGATGGGTGGAGTCCCATTTGGAGCATCTACCTGGAAGGACATACAGACTCACCATCAGACATGGAAACAATTGTAGACGCTGTGATAGGCAATGATACAGGGAGAAGCAACCACGGGGGTGAAATTACCAAATGGGATTGTCTTCAAAGTTTTGGAGACGTAAAAAAGGAGGCACCCTGCCATAGAGCAACCCAACAGAAAAATACCCCCATTCTTGATCAGATCGACCATTCTAATTACGACAAAAAGGAGCTACAAAATTTAAAAAGTCAAAAAGAAAAAGAAAAACAAAGAGAAAAACAAAAAGGAAAAACAAAAAAAGAGAATTCTCTACTTAGGTATGAAATTCATTCAGGCAGTGCATGGCGTGGGAGCCACTTCTGCGGGTGCGTGTATGATAACTATTTGGTTCATTGTGATGGTCCATACGCAAGAAAGAACAATCAGAGGAGGGGAGAAAGTGTATCAACCGTTCGTGCTAGCACTCCTGTACCTGTGTGTCAGCGTAGTGTTCTTCATCCAGGAAGAAATTGTCCCCCAAAAGATGGTCCCAACAAAAGTAAATATCTAGACAGAGCCAATAATTTATTGGCATCCCTAGTCTCAGGAAATTTTGAAAAAAAACAGGAAGCCAATAAGCGTAGCTCCCAATGGAATGAGGAAGAGTCAAATGAAAATTTTTTAAAAAATTTAATAAATGAAAAGGGGAAAAAGGGAAGAAGTGAAAAGCAGATGAAGAAGGAGGAGAGACACGTGTCTTTGCAAAATTACGAGGAATACAATTCAATTGACGACGACAATTATAACGATTATGATGACGATGATAACGATGATAACTATGATAACTATAATAACGATGATGACGATGATGATGACGAGGGACTGATAGACAATGGAAATTTGTACGTGTACGCGATAGAGGACAACGTGGACGAGGAGAGCAACGAAAAGGAAAGAAAGAAAAAGAGGACTACCAATCGAAACGGTAACTCCAATTGGAAAACAGCCGAAAATAAGCATTGCCGGAAAAGGAGTTTACGGAAAAAAAAAAAAAAAAAGGACCGAGCGATAATGCGACATCCAGATTCAATATAAGATACTACAAAAACATCCACAAAATTAGAAAAGGAACAACCAGAAGATTGAAAAATATTATCAATGCATTTATGTACGACCCTGATTGTATGGACATCCTCGTCTACTTCACGACGGACGCGGGGGATCTGATAATGAATCAGTAGGGCGGGTGCGCTAGTTGGCGGCGCGATAGTTAGCGATAGTTAGCGATAGTTAGCGATAGTTAGCGGTGGTCCCTGGTAGTTGGTAACATCCACCATTCCTTTCACGAAGTCCCCTCCTGGCGAGAGATGACGAGTATGGACGAGGACCACTCTTTGAGGGATAAATTATGCTCAACTACCAGAGCATGTTGAAGCTTGAGCAAACTTGGAGGGCGAAGTTTTCTGTGAGACGGGTTCAGCTCGATCGGCCTGAACGGGGAAGCGCATCTTTGTCTCCTTGGGTGATCGTTTGGTTCTGTTTTGGCATATGTTCCTTCCTGGGTGCCTGTTTTTGGAGCCCCATGGCGCAAAAATGCACCTACGTGTGTGTGCATTCATTTTGGCTACGCGCGCTTCCCATTCTTACCTTCACAGATTTGAGAATCTGTCTATCCTCAGTTACACAGAACACTACATCGTAGCACACAGGGCGTAAAAAAGAAAAAAAAAAAAAAAAAAGACGGCCTTTTTATTTTTCGCACATTTTTGTTCTTCCAGGGAAATCCTGATAAAATGGAAAAAGCACGATCGTCTTTTTTATTTTTTTTTCCTGCGATTATGGGCCATTTGGAGCACTTGCGTATTTCCATGTGAAACAATTTTTACAACTATTTTAACTGCTGAGTGGAATTTCTTTTTTTTTTTTTTTTTTTCTTTGTTTTGGTTGCAACCACCAAAACGGTCGCAATAGCGATAGTGTAACATGATTGTTGGATAAGTCCCCCTTTGGTGATGCACACTGTTTTGGCCAGTGTAATCCCAAATGGGAAGTAACAATAGGGAGAAAGGATTATTTCCGGAGATTAAAAAATGGATTTATTCGCATATATATATGCATACGTATGCGTCGCTGTCTCTGATATCCGTTCATGTCGGCACGTATGCCGCATGCATGCGTGCACACATCTCGTCCGTAGTATGCACGCCCAGCTTGAGGTGGAAGCGTTTGTATGCATATACAGGTAGGAATAATTGTAATTTTACGGTGCCTCTTGGGAAAGAAAAATGGCAATCAAATAGCGATAAAAGAAAACACACTGTGATGTAAAAATGAGTAAAACGAATTGCCAATTTGCACAATCTCTTCACAATTGGTTTTTTACTTTTTGCCTTTTCCCTTTTTCCCGTGTTCGCTTGTTTGTATGGCCCCGAACGATTTGCCTCATAATTAACGTTTTTCGCTTTGAAACTTAGACAGGAGATAGAAAATCCATAGCGGTTCACGATTTTGAGAAAAATTAGAAGGATACCTCCCTCCCCTTTCTGTTCGGATGAAAATATGCACAAATAGCATATGCCAGATGAGTTTTTTTTTTTTTTTTTTTTTGGATGCATGCGCAAATCTGGATATGTCAATGCTTTTACAAAGCGGGACCCCTCATGTGTATGAATCATCATTTGAACGAAATTTACGCGCACCTTTTTTTGTGTGCATTACGTAGAGTTTCGAAGGAAGGGAAATGTTTAGTGCAATCGACACGTCGAAAATTTTAGTGCGTCGATATCGGTAGCGGTGGGTAGCAGAGCAGGTAGACGAAGATGTGGTGATTGTCCCCGTTAATTTGCCCCCTTATGTTTGCCCTTGTTTATTTTCCCTCTTCTGTTTTCCCACTTCTGTTTGCATTCCCTTTTTATGTTTTAGTTTTTTGTAAATATTTGTCAAGAATTGGCGCCACTCCAACCTGGACTGACGTCAATTTGTCCGAACCATTTAGTAACAACACCCCTGGGCTTTCCCACAATGTCGTTTAGGATAATCCTGAGAGAAATGATCCACCTGCACCGTCGTCTTTAACATTATTTAAGCAGTCTCCCATTTGGGGACTCTCTTTTTTCCTCCTTTAGAGAACATATGTTTTTTAAGCAACAGCGAGGAGTACAAATTGCTCATGTTGTTATTGGATTTTTTTTGTCTTTCTTTGTGTTTTTTTGCCTTTTTTCGTCTTTTTTTTTCTTTTTCTTTTTTTCTTTGTGAAACCAGCTCGTTAAAGGTTAGCAGACGTTTTAGATTATCTTCCCCGCCTCGTGCTCAAAATTGCTCTGTTGTCCTTTCAAGTTCGTTTTTCGCTTTAAGTTTTTTTTAACCAGCGCAAGACTGCAGGACGACCTAGTAGAAGACCAAAAGGAAAAGCCTCATGAATGTCGCTCTGTATCTGCTCGTGCTTAATTTTTGTATCTGCCTGATAAGCACGAAGGAGGAAAAAAAGAACCCAAGTGCGCCCTTTGATGTGGCAGGGCAAAAGTCAAATCTGAGGTACCCCAATGAGGTAAGCAAAAATGTAGGAAAAAACAAAGAAGCCAAATTGACCACTCAAGACAGTAAATTCAAAAAGGGGCTGGCGGATATTAACAAAACACAGAGTGTTAACAAAGGCGGAAATGGCATCCCCTATTTTAAAGGCAAAGACATGACCACCATTGATAAGGGGCACCTGCGGCCCAATGCTCCTAGTAAGGGTAACTGGAGCCTACCGAACCGAGAAACGAAAGGAAAACCCGAAAAAGTAACAGATAAAAAGGAAATAGGAGAACAAGAAAAGTGGGGAAGAAAAAGCAGTGGTGGTCAAACGAATCCAGAAAGTGGGACACAGGTAAATGATAACAATGTCGGAATGGAGAAGAGGATGAATATTCCCAAAAAAGGAGAATCGGACAAAAATGAAAAGAGTAAACCACAAGCAAGTACAACCCCAGAAAAAAAAGGTGTGACCATGCCGGTAGAGGGAGAGCAGGTACGTAACGAAGGTAAATTGCATGTGCCAAATGCAGAACAAGGGGTAACAAAAGTTAATGTGAAAGGCCCTAATGAAGTAGGGTCTTCGGACAAGTCAATCAAATCCGAAAAAAACAAATCAGGAAATTCAACCCCACAAGTAACCGATCAAGATGCTTTACCAACGGAAATGCCAATCCAAGAGAAGGAAGAAACCACACAGTCGAACACGAAAAGGGTAGATGCACCAGGGTACTCAAATGGTGTAGAACCCCTAAAAGGATCGGAGCCGCCAACCTCGTCGGGTGGTGAACCCAAATCGGAAGCTTCGTACATATCGGAGGGGGATCCGAAACCGGAACAAGTACAAGAAGAAAAGAGTGGAAATGTGAAAAATGAGACATCAAAGGAGGAAGAAGAATTGCCAAGTGGGAAAGAGGAAACAGAAGAATCAAAACAAAATAGAGCTAACCAGGATGGAAATGAAAAGGATGGCTCCTCAAAAAAAGACATAGTAAAACTCTTTCATGAGCATATAGACGTTGCGTCTTTAGTAAGAAACATTAAGAGTAACGAGAAATTACAAAAAATGTCTAACGAGCTGGTAACTTTTGGTGTCAAAGCATATGATGGCTTTCTCGTGTTCGTCGAGCTAGTAAAGTTTTTCGCGAAGGACTTCGTGCAATTCATTCAGAACATGTGAGTGGTGGGCGCAATGACCATTTTGCGTTTCCGAGAGGAGAGCTTTTCACGGTAGGCGCAATTGGCATGACTCGCAAGGTGATTACAGCTTGCATGGTTAGCATGTTGGGACTTCTAACCCTGCTGGTATTACTCTTTTTATTCATTTCTATTAATTTTTTTTTTTTTTTTCTTTTTAATGTGTACCAATAACCACCCCCTGATGAACAAGCATGTATATTCATTTTTTGAAAGGTCTATTACAATGAAAGGAGCGAATTGGTAAGTGGGGGGGAGCCCTATGGCGGGGGCATTTTTTAAAACACTCATATGAGGGCATTCGGGGTGTTAACCCGGGTTGGGTTCGCAAAAGATGTTTACGTAAGGGTAGCGAAGGGAAGAAAGTTAGACAGTGAAGGGGTTAGCAAAGGAAAGAATTAGTATAAATAAAAATTATAAAGGGGAACTGATGGGAAGTTATAGTTTTGGAAGGACTACGAGGTGCCGGTGATGTGTGGGGGGTATTCCACTGTGCTGATTTCTCATCAGTTATGGTGCCCCTATTCATGTTTGTAAGTACTGCGGGGTTTTTTAATTTGGTGAGCTGGCTAGGAGGGTTATTCATGGCAGTAGCCCTAAAAAAGGGGTCCCCCGTCTATTGAGCACACATAACACTGCTTAATTTGCCATGCTCGAAGCTAAGAAAATGAGGACTTGTTTTTTTTTTTTTTTTTTTTTTTTTCGTATTTGTTCGCAAAATTTTGACGAATTAACGTAAAATAAAGGAACTTCTTTCCACGGTTAAACAATTTGCACGGCTTGATGGCGCCTTTTCTATTTTCCCATGTTACAACACAGTGCAGACAAAGCAATTTAAAATTAGTGCGTTCACTTTTCTGTTAATTTAGAAGAAACGGGAAGGTAATTTAGTTATTTCACCTCTTTGCGTAATTTTCTCGATTGCGAATTCATCTATTTTAATGGATCACCCCGCTGTTCTGCAGAGTTTCGAGTGACACAAAAGGGTGCACACGTTAGGGCAACTTTGGAAAAAAACTTCCTCAAATTTGTGTCAATTTGAGGCGAAAACAGCCTCGAAGTTCACGCCGATTTTACCCCGCACAATTTTCGGTGTCTCGGCAAAGGGTTAGTTTGTTATTTCACATTCAAACATGAAGGGCAAGGTGGGTGGTAGTGTTGAGACATCACACTGAGGTGCCACACTAAGCAGCCGTACCGAGCACCGATACCTAGTATCCACGCTCAGAGGCCAACTGGCAATTTCCACGCGAACGTGAGAAGGCTTGTCGTGTGCAAATGCTTCAAGAGCTTCCGCACTTTCTCAGGTATCGAAACGAGTGGCACTAAACGGATGGTAGATGGTTGTGTCGTTTCGCATGTCTTCAGAATGCACGTACAAGTGTACACTCATATGCATATGGAGTGACATATCGTTGTCCGTTCAGACGAGGCGCTTGTTCGTATCATGGTCGTTTACTGTCATTTGTGTGTTCGGCATGGGTTTGACTTAATGGCGGCATTGTTATGTCACATATTCGGTTAGTCTTTTTTTTTTGTTTCTTTATATTATTGTTAAGTTTGATTGCTGCATTTTGTTATTATTTTTATTTTTCTTTATTATTTTTTTCTTATTGTGACATTTTATTGTTATTTTAACTTTCCTGGATTTCCTGCATTTTCTCCTGGTTATTGTTCTTTAAATTTTTTTTTCTTTTGCGAATTTTGAATGCTGACCAGTTAGCACAACAGGACAAACGAAAGAGAATACCAATTTTTTTTTTTTTTTGAACAACCAACAACACCGACGGAAAAAAGGGTCTAGAACAAAAGCCTTTTCAAGTTAGCCACCTGAAACATAAGAAATTCCTTTTTTTAAAAAATATACATCAGGTCAATTTTGTCTTTTCCTTTTTTTTTATAATTCTTTTCAAGGTATGGCCTAAAGAATTTTGTCTTTTGGAACTCACCATTTTGCTATTTTACTGCTACACCATTTTACTACCTCACCGGGTCATTACCTCACCATTTCCCTGTTCGTTTTTTTTTTTTAAGTACCCAGCATGAGAAACCTCCCGTGTGTTACATTCTACTTGGCCGTTTTCTTTTTATCTTCGCGGGGAAGCGGCATCTTATGTAAGGAAACTGGGGTAAAGGGAAGGACCAACCTGAGGAATGGATACACAATTAATAGCATCCTAAAAGAGAAAGAGGAAACACAGCTGAATGATACGAACGATGCTGGTCAAGATATTATAAATCAAGGGGAAGACATACACGAATTGATTGAGGAAGTACAACGTGTCGGTGGAGAAGGAGAAAACATTCACGATCCTACTTCTTCCCTTCCGGAACAAAATGAAGGAAATATGAGAAGAGGTTCTGTACCTCCAGGTGATGGCGTAGAAGAGCACGCAAATGAAGTGGAAGAAAAGGAGCCAAAAGAACAGGAAGAACAAGTGCAAGAGGAGCTAACACAGCAGGAAAATGACGTTAAAGAAGAGAAGCCACAAGAAGAGGAAGAACAATTGCAAGAGAAGGTAGCACACCCGGCAAAGGTAATGCAAGAAGAGGAGCCACACGAACAGGAAGAAGTTCAGGAGCAGGTGGCACAACAGGAAAATGACGTTAAAGAAGAGAA